>NC_063203.1:3298600-3378092 GCF_017589495.1 Alosa alosa
GGCTGTTGAAATGCCAGAAGTTGACATATCAATGTCTCTAACATACATCTACCAACGACATATGATTAACGCATGCCCCCCTCCTACAATGTCTGAGATGAAAGACCAGTGGCCTTTCCTTTTCACCAAGCGAGGAGTTTGCGAACATTTCAAGAATCTGACAGGCATCAATATAACTACTCGTCTTGGAGAAGCACTTATGACTAAGGGAAAACGGATCATTAATTACTTTCAAGAACAGCACGACAATAGCATTCAGAGTCTGCTACGGGGGATGGAGACGTCAAACAACAACCAGACGGCTATTGGAGCAGTGCTCCTAATGATGAAGCACTTCAACGAAAAGGAGGAATCCATCTTCGTGTTAGCAGATGTAAGTACAGAAACAATATATTCCATTTGATTTAATATATATAGGCCGCAAGCTAGGAATATTTTCATGACCTAGAGGAAGGTAGGACATGTGTCAATGCATGTTTAATCACATCTAGAGAACATAAACTTTTAGAAAATGTATGGTTTGAGTGGTTTAATTAGCTTTCTATTAATAAAAGAGGCCAAAATGTATATGCTGTCCACTTGATTTTCATTGTAAGGCCCTCTAGCTCGCAGCCTAATATAATATATATTATGGCTAAATGAAGATCAACTTTTAAAAATGTAGACCAATTATTGGCAAATGAAAGAAGTCACTCTTAGTGTAACCCTGTGCTTTATTTTTTAAGACATTTGCAACGGCAACTTCAATTGAGAATGACATGGACCTTCCTATCACACCTCGACTGATCATGCTTGGTAAGAGATGGTTCAGAACTTAGAGAGAAGTTTTTACTGTACAAGGACTGAAGAATATTTCTTTAAAGTGTGTATTTTTCATCTTTCAGGGAACACATTACTGACTTCCACAAAATGGATGGTGAGCATGGAGGGGAAGGTGGCCTTTGTCTTGGATGAGCACTTAAGTTTCACTGATGCCCTGTCAGTATTCTTTTCCAGCTTCTATGTTTTTAACATAGAGTACCAGGAACCTGCCTGTGCAACCCTGGAATTTATACAACGGTAAGTAAATATGGTGACACTTTATTTTACGGGGCCCTTGTTCTATCTAGTGTATCTACACACTAAATGCAGTGTAACAATATGTAATATCATAATATCACGTACTTATGTTGTCCATACATAATGTATTTGTGTGTACCTACAGATCATTAGTACAGGTGTTATAAGAAGTGATTGTAAAAAGAAAGGTTTTGAACAACTCACTTTAGCAGTTGGTTTTTCTGCCGCCATCTTGCCAGTCAAGAAGTGAGTTGTTCAAAACCTTTCTTTTAAGTAAACTCTGAACACAATGTTCTCAATGCTCAAGTTCATGTGTTGAGACTCTGGTGATACTTCGAGCAAAGTTTCATGTTGTGTCGGGCCATCTTAGTACACTACAAAATAGCATCATAGTATGACCGCATCAAAACAGTAGTGCCCCCACTAGTTTGATTCACAAAAAGACCCTAGGTTGCATTTTGGCAAGAGTTACGTTTTAACAGAACATGCCACTTTTTAGGGGGAAATTAGCTTGTTTGCAGTGTGCTCCAGTGTTATTTAAGGAAATGCATACCATTCTGTTCTTTTTGCGTGTGATATTTAGTTATAAGTGTATGGGACTGTTAGAATTAAGCTCCCAGGACTACCAGAGGGAGCTAACGGTCCCACAGACTTCCAGTGATTATGCTTAGCTGGGCTAACAGTGTTAAACAGGGCATTGCCAGCTTGGAGTGGAAAATGGTATCCTCATATCTAACTCTGGGGCAGACTGCAAATATCCGTTTTTCCCAAAAAGGTATCATGTTTTTTTAACTTAACTATAACTGCTTATTTGTGATCCAGTTATCATAATTTTGCCTGTTTGGTGACATAAAGACTCTGTAAAGCACCATGAGACATGTGTAATGTTTTGGCGCTCTATAAGTGAAATTAAATTGAAAATTGAAATTATATTGTAGCATGTCCCAAAGGGGATGTGAAAGCTTCACCTTCATCATATTGATTACGTATCTAATGTTTTTTTTGTTTTTTTTATCTACTCTCATCTTGTCCAGATTCTTTGTGAGAATTAATCCCGAGGATGGAACTAAGTGTACAACAAAAACAGGAGTGAGCCGAAAAACAGGACAGTTGGTGAAGAGAAAGGCCTTACCAATCAACAACAGAGTGGCGTCATTTGTGTCTAGGCTGACCCAATTTGAGTGGCAGCACTCAAACTAGGTGTGAATGTCACATTAGGGTAACACATATTTTTCTGGTAGACTGTTTTATAGTTTCTGAAGGGTTTGGCCCAAGGTTTTGGAGCTGATTTTTTTATTGTTAGTGCACTCAGGCTAGTCCTGCCCAGATGAAGAAGCGGGTCAGTGGAGGTTAGTGGAGTCTAGGGCTGGTTAAATCTCTCGGCTGAATGCCATGGCCATTGGCCGAACGTAGCTGACCCCACACTTATCGCCATGGCCACAGGGCTCAAGGGGTTCCTGCTATTCAAGCAAACAGCCAAAAGAACGACCAAGACAACTCACAAATGCCATTTGAATGCAACATCTTGCAGAACTATATACACCAATATTTAAAAGTGGCACTTTTTGTCTGTTTTTCTAGATTTTTGTTGCTGTTGTTATTTTGTTAAATACTTGACTGTCAGATAGTTATGTAAGATGAATCAGATTTTACCAAAAATACTTGCAGACCACCAAAACATCCTCCATCCTCCATGTGAGACCACACAAAAAAAACACACAAACCACACAGAAAAACACACATCCAGACACACAAAGGTGTCCCCATATCCTTTTGTGCCCACGTGTACTCACAACAAAATACATACAAAAATAAATTTCCCCTTTGTTTGCCTGGTTCCTTGTTTGAGTGCAAATGGCAAAATGAAATGTGAATTGAAATGTATACTTTGAGTTAAATAAATTTGTCTATATTTTTCAATGTTTGGCTGTGTACATTTTATTAGCAGCAGGCTACTTCTGTATAATACAGTTAAACAGGTAAATAAATAAAATGTTATAATATGCCAAATCCCATAACCATAATAAGCAGTAATAGTGTCTACAGTACTGTTACTGTACAATTGAGATACAGTAGTGGTACTGTAAACCTGAATTACAGTAACTCCAATGCAGTACTGTTTATCTGGAGGTTTACAGTACTGTTACTGTACAATGAGATACAGTAGTGGTACTGTAAATCTGAATTACAGTAACTTACTGGCAAAAGTGCTGCCAGTTAGTTACTGTAAAATGGCACTGAAATGTCTAACAGTGCAGGCAGAGAGAGAGCTCATGACACTGTGATTGCAACAACAAACTACTGTACAAATACAACATGAAGAAAGTCAAGGACATGCATGCCAGCTTTCGCTCATTCCAGTATTAAACTAAATCTGGTTTTAAATGAAAATGTATTGGCTGTGTTATTTCTTTTTTTGTGGGATGTCCAATTTGTATGTAGAAATGCACATTTGCAAAGGTGACTTAGTATGTTGTCGTAAAAGTGGCTCTCTTTTTGATTTTGCACTGCCAATGTGGCTCTTGTGAAAATAATAGTGAGGATCACTGCCTTAACACAACACATGGCAAACCTAATATTACAATAAACAGCAAACTGCACCGAATACGAGGATATAAAGCATGCCTAAGTGGTTCCTGAGTAATCCGGTTTTGAAATTGCAACACATTTCTACATAGTCTCTCATTGGGGCGAAATTATAATGTATTCTAATGCAAACTATTTGTCAGTACATACATTTTTATAAATTGCTAAGCCATAGATTATCCCACTATCATGGTTCTTATATTGTCAGGTTCCAGCCAATCCCACATACACAGATAAATGAATATTTCTATTGGCATGCTTCCTAGTGACATTTATGCAAAAATATGACGAAAATCAAATAATGAGACACAACATTTTTTTCCTTGATATAAAGCCTGACATAAGCCACATGCAAACATTCACATCATACATTCCCAGATATGGGTACGTCCTGAAAAAGGAAGAGCATGTAGGCTAGATGGTCATTACAATGACCAATATCTTACTTAAATGAACTAGCTGAATAACACAGGTGACCACTTCTGCATAATTTCATGGAGTGCTGAAATGTACACACATTTTTGACCAATTCTGAACTGTGATATGTAGCATATATGTTTTGTGGTTGCGAACTTGTGTGTGCATGGTTATAATTCTGAAGTGCAAAATAGTTTAGGCTACAGCACAAATATTTCCATAAAAATAAGCAAGTCTGACCTCAGAATTTATTTTGAAAGTGCTCCCGATTGATGCATTTCAAAGTTAAAATATACAAACATTTCTTAAATTCTTACAAAACACCCTTAGGACAACACAGCATCAGATGAGCGCAGGTTCAGGCCGAGGTCCTAGTAGTAGATCCCTTTAATAGCAATGTTAATTTAACTAGGACCCTGGTCCCTACACCTGAGAACCACTGATGTAGGCTAGTTTTTTTTTTTTTTTTTTGCTGTACAGTAATAATGCTGAATGAGTCAAACAAAAAGTTCCTATGTAGCCAATGCAGCAAGAATTTGGTTGGCCCCACCAAATCTCCAAGGTTTTTTGAAAAGTTGGCAGCCCTGTAGAACCCACTTAAAATATTCTAAGCTTGGCCGACAGGGTTATTGCACACACAGAGAGAAGATCTAACTTTAGGGTAGATAGCAAATAAGATAATTTCCTTTAGTCAAAACAGATCACACAGCAATGGTGGTGTACATCAAATGGAAATGGACTTTTGAGGGGGGAAAAGATACTTTTATTTTGAAAAGGGAAATGGAGACTTCACAGTCCTCATGCCAGAAAGCAGGAAGTGCAGAATTATCTTCAAGCACCTGTATAGTGAGAAGTTGAGCTGAGAAGCACATGTTGAATTGTTATTGAAGATAGAGGGTGAAGTGGGGAAAGACTTTACTTGCTGGGCATTTCCAGGGATGCTACTGGTAGGATGATGGTTTGATGTTAATATTTGTCACTAGTTTAGTGTTACGTGTAAATTTTGTTGGTAAGAGTGCTAAAGTTAATGTAGCTAACTGCCTTTTGCTCATGTTAGCTCATGTAATAGCGATAGTAGTAGCATGGGAGTAAAACCACGGTAGTGACTGTGCTTTTAAAATATGTTGCATAGTTAAATGAATGTAAGGTTAAGGAGAACTTTATATTTGTATGTATATTTGAAGGTAGGCAGTTTTAGTAATTGCTGTATTTTGTGTTTTTTTTTTCTCTTTTCTTGTTTTCAACCTGACGTAGACTGATGTAAACTGATGTAAACTGACACAATCTGACTTAAAAATCTAATTAACAACAAGTCCTAATTGAACATGAGAAGCTAACTAAATAAAATAAAGAAGAAAGATTAAAGAAGAAGCTGTTTGAGTTGATTCCAACTGATCTAACCCTGTTGATGGCCAAGGCCTTTTTCAAGTTTGGGCAGAAGTGAAGTAGAAAATCCCCTGAGAACCTGACATTAGGGTAGATAGCAAATAAGCTCTGCTACCTGGCAAGGAGACTTGTTGGCAAGCACCCGCAAACAGCAGCATGTAGGATCAGGAGTCGAACGCTAGCTATTGAGTTAAAATCGCAGGCTCCTAGCTCTCTAACTAGCATTTTTAACTTTTAAGGTGTCGGCAGCAGGGTTTCTGTTGTCCGTTAATTACCGGACATTGGCCGAGAAAAAAATGTCCGACAAAATTAAATCTCTCCGGTCAAATTGTCCGATTGAAATTGGCTCATAATCCCGTCCCCTAACACAATCTGAATTTGAGAATAAGCCTTAATATGTAAGCCTATATTATACGTCCTCTGGCTATGTTTTTAAATGAACAGGCTCTACCGTTTGAAAAGTAAGCTATTTAACAACACACCTATGCTGCCTTTCAAATAGGAAGCCCACGCTTAAAACGTCTATGTTAAACAACGAACAAATGAGTGAGGTGGTTCAAACATGGCCAGGCCCAGGCAGACTAGCCTTAAAAGTTTTTTCAGAGGCCAGACGCGATGGATGATGATAAATTGGTAACGTCTGAAGCCTCAGATGTCCGGTCAACTCCACCACCACCTGATAAAAAAGCAGATGTGTCGGACTCGGGCGTATCTGTCGGAATCAGTGACATTGGAAGTGGAGTTGCGGGGGGTGCGGCCGCTCCAAGACACTGTCATTCTCCGTGTACACTGGACATGCAAAGTGTTCTTTACCCAAAGCATACAGTAGGCCTAGGCGTTCTCTGTATATGATCTGCAGGGTTAGGGCCTTCTCGACGAGGCGATTACTGGTCCGCGGATAATTTCTGGCACAATAAACGGTATTATTGAACCGCGGCCGAAAGAAAAAGAAACTAAACATTTCCCAGAATAGGAAACATTTCTTAATTTATTGTTATCAAATAAAGAGGCATAGCATTAGGGGGTAGTGGTGTGAGCGCTCATTCTTGTGTGTGCGCATCTGTGTAAGTTAAACAGTCACCACTGGAGATAACGCTGGGCAACGGCAAAATGTTCAGGAAGGGCCTGAAGGCCCGAGGACAATGTCTCCTGTTCCACAAGTGCCTCGACGTGGTCATGAGTAATCTGTGGCAACAAATATACATGGCACAATTTCCACACACAGGTGACTTGCAGCAAGCAAGCAGTCAAACATCATCATGTGACACATAATGTAGACAGGGCATACTTTCCCACTTACCTCATACTCCATTGGAATGTCTATAGGGTATCTGGCCTCCCACCCAAACATGAGGAAATAGGGGGAGTACCTTGTTGTAAGATGTTTTTTGGTTCGAAGGGCAAAAAGTGTGGCTTGGAGATGTTCATTCCAGGTTTTAGGTTTGTCCTCAACCAGTTTTGTCAAGATCCTATCAAGGTCACACATACAGTGGGCAGTGCTTCGACTTGGCCAGCTTCACTCGTGGTCCGCGCGTGGGATCACGCGACTTTAATTTGTATTTTTCCAGTGAGACGCTGCAACAACCCAAACAACCGGTAGATGGCTCAAGTGAGCAGGGTGTCTCGTAAAAAGAAAAGGAGCCTGGAAAACCCTACACAGACTTCACTACAGACTTTAGCAGACTGGTTTAGAAATCATTTAATAGCCAGAAATATGCCTGCCCTGCCCTAATAAAGAAATATTTGGTTAACTGCGAGTGAATCCTGTTTGCAGGCGTAGAAGAAACGCAGGACAAATTAAACATTCTGTTTTTCTCCGAGTGCTGTCTTGCCGTTTTAATGTTTTCCCATAGAATATCCCATATTTTAATACTCTCATAACAGCCCTGCTCTGTGTTGCCCTGTTGCTACCCCTTGCCCTTCCAACGAAACAGATGTCTTCAAATCATCGTTTTCCTTGCTTGAAGGCGAACTTAGAGTGATGTTAACCTATTTAAGTTTAACGGCGTGATTGTCGTGAGAGCCACGATTCATTGGCTTGCATGTTCGGCCTTATGTCTCACGATGCGCACCTGAGGCTACTCAGCTACAAGAGAAAGAATTTCCCCTGTTTGTATGTTCACTGCAAGTTGGCCTACCATAACTTACCAACTCTGCACTGTAGACCCTAACTGGCTATTTATATTTTTCTGTGAAATAAGCATGTATTTGTTCAACTTTATGAAGCAGAATTACGCATAGGCTACTTGGAACATAATACATTTGACAAAGGACAGATGTATGTTGCTAGTGACAAAATATTAACTTTCAGTGTTTTACGATGTCTTTGTCATGGGGAAGTGTTTTTCACTGTAGGCATAGTAACATAATAATTTAATAATGTTACAAAGATACTACATCAATCCGTATGTTTCATTAGGCTACTAGGCTATTTGTTTTGCCTTGATTCATTTAGGCTAGGTCTAGAATTCTTTTCTTACCTTGTTGACAAACTCTCGTCCTCTGTCTGTAAGCAGCCTTTTTGGTGCACCATATTTATAAAAGAAGTCGAGAATGCACGCTGTAACTTCTGGGCCAATTTTTTTTTTATTTTTAAGGCATAGGCTTCAGTCCATTTTGTGAAATAGTCAATTATGACACAAATGTACTCATGGCCCTGGTCAGTTTTGGCCAGTTTGCCCATCAGGTCCATGCCTACCAGTTCCAGTAGCTCTGTAATCTGAGGAAAGACAGTAGGTTATGGCAAAGTGTACTCTGGAGAGCAAAACCACATGATGAAACAGTCACCTCAATTGGAATATAGGCCTTCTTAATTTTCAGTGTGCACCGTCTGGCCTGGCATTTAGGACACTCTGATATCTTTAAAAACAAAGTTGTGAATGAAAAAAGTAGTTGATGTTGACACAGTGTTGTGAAAATATGCTAAGCACAAATAATTTGCAAATTCAAGAAATAAAATCACCCATTTTCGGATGTCCCCTTCCATCCCAGGCCAATAGTATCTCAGGGCAATGGTGTCAACGCTCTTTTCCATGCCACAGTGGCCCCCATGCTCACTGTCATGGAAACTCTTAAAAATTTCATTGGCTTCCTCTGGTGTTCTGACCACTTTTGCCAGGTGTTCTCCCACCTTCCGCCGGCGGTTTATGTAGTAAAGTTGCCCATCTGACAGGCCCAACATAATTGTATTACTTATTAGTAGTATGTTTTTTTGACTGAGTGAAGTAGTTTGCCATGATAAGGCTCATCACTTACCCTTCATGATGTAATTGTCACACCTTCTCTTTATGATCTAACGACTTCTTGATGTTGAGCCAGCAGGGAAGGCATCATGCTTCAGGAAAAGTTCAATTTCTTGAGCAACTTTGGGGTCCATTTGACCTTTTTTTAATTTTACTTCACTTGGTCTACCTTGAAATAACTCAGTGTTCCTGTTTCTTTTTCTTTGTCTCTGTCTCCTCTCACCACATGGGAGGAATGTAGCATGAGCTGTATATATATCATCTGCATCTAAGTGCAATCCTTAATTGAAATAATTGAAAATCCTTAATTGAAAACAATTGTACAAATGAAGCAAGTTTCATTTATTTGAATTTCATTAGAAATTGAACATACTCAATAACATCTGGCTGAACAAAACATTAAAGCCATTGAACACGGCAATTTTATACCAGACTATACCACACGAGAGCAGAGTCTCACTGTGTGTGTATTGCATATGTATTTTTTGCACTGGTTGCATGTATATTGTGTTTCTGTCCATCATGGGTCATGCGTTTTGAAGCTGACTGACGAGCTGGTCCTGGGCCTGGCTGCTTGCAGACTTGTCCTGGCTGCTGAAGGGCTAGTCTCACACACACACACTTGCACAAATACAGAGAGAGAGGAGGAAGGAAAAATGAGGGTGCACAGGACCTATGATTTCCACACTATGACTAGCTCCGTTGTTTTCTGATTTATGTTCCTCACAGAAAACGAGCCAAGGCCAATTCATCTTAGTTTAGAAACATTATTATGACCGCTGCGCAGCGAAGCGGACATGTAGCCCCACATGGATAGCATGGAACCATCGTTTTTCGTTTTGATCTGTAGCCCCCCCGCTGAATTGGACCCCCCGAAAGGAGGGTAGGGCAGACACAGTTTTCTGTGGGCAGACACAGTTCTCTTTTATGGTATGTTGGTCTCAAGGGCCCACATCAACCTGGCTCATAATCACTCATTTGTGATTCATTTTTTGAAACTCATTTTTCTATTAGGATCTAGTTTGTTAGTTACAGTTTTGTCATAACTCCCTAATGCATTTTTGCATTTAGAATAGCCAGAGCGTGTATATCTCAATCTGAAAATTAAACAATAGCGGGTGCCTATGGACTAGGCTGGGTGAACCCAGCCTGATCTGCCCGCTATTTATTTTTTGATTTCTCAAAAGATTGAGCTTGGTCTGATGAAAGCCAGACTAGCCATGGACCTCAGTTACACAATGCAAGGGAACATGAATCAGCCTATATTTGCACGAACAATAACGGACAAAAGCTCTTCAACTTTGGCCCGTTAAAATGTGTATGAACAGTCTAGCTTAACGCATTTCATCAAGGCCCATTTGGACACGTCAGTTATTTGCACCACTGGTTAGATGTAAAACAGCATTTTCGTTTCAGACTACTGTTACTTAATTTGTGCATTAACAATAACGTTTCAGACTACTGTTACTTAATTTGTGCATTGACAATAAAGTATTACATGAACTAAAGATGACTAAAATCTTATGTAGAAGAAGAAACATTCACAAAAAATCCATCCATCCAAAAATGACCTTTGTTTTTGATAGCTGTTGAAAACGGCATGGAACTGACAGAGATGTTTTTGTTTATAAATACATAAAAAAAAAAAAAAAAAAAATAACATTATGCTGATACCTTTTGCTTTTCCCAAATACAATGTAGCCTACAGGTGTAAGTGACCTTTCATCAATCCAGTTGCAATGGATGAACTGTGATGAACTGCCCTACTTGTGATTGTTTAGAGATTTTAAAGGTTTTATAACAATGCTACATCTTCTTTGGCTATTCTACAATCTATTCACCTTTTCAGCACCAGTAGGCTACTTTCTGTGCAGCCGCACACACACACTCAGGCATGCCAAACAAGCATACACAAAAGTTTCAAGAGTGGGGGATGGAGTAAAATATGGAGACAAATTGAAGTGTGATTTATTTTCGCGGAATGGATGTACAGGACTGAGCGGCGGTCATATTTTGTACCGCTATGCGGTACATCTAGTTATTTGTATTATTTTTATTAAACTAAAAATTGAAAACAGGTCTTACAGACCTGAACACCTTATAAGGGTTAAATGAGCTTGATATGCATTGTAGGCCTAATGATCACAATTATTTATTTTCAATTATGTAGTATTTCAATTAATTAATTAAAGAGGATCATTATTGAGCATACAGTCCTTATGTGTAGATAGGCTGCTTTTTTCACCCTGGATTCATTGCTGTAGCCTAATCCAGTTGTCATCCAGTGACAGTAAACTTGCACAAGGGGGTAGCCTATACCCCACATATGCTATAGGCTATGGCTATGTAAGCTGAAGCAGCAACATCTGAATGTTATTAAACTCTGTCAGTAGGCTCTATCAACGTTTTGTAATCATAAAGGCCACCATAATGACCATTTTGTGTCGTCAAAATAGGCCAACAGATTATGAGTGTGATAGATAGCCTAAGTGAAACTCGGAGAAAATAAGCTCACGTTCTTCACTGCAAGTCATTTTTTACTGCAACTCAGTTAATTTAACAGAGACTAAGGTAGCCTACACTAAGTCGCCAAATCTATATCATAGTTGATTAGAGAAAACGAGGATATATAGGGATCAGCACCTTTCTGCAAAGCATTTCATTGTTGCAATGGTCTTATGGTCATAACAGCCTATTGGTGTGACACCATAACAAAAATTGCGATTCTGGGTCGACACATAGTGGATGTAATGACATGAAACACAACTATATAATCAATTGACTTGGCACAGGTAGAAAGACACAGTAGCCTACTGAGTTTGTGTTGATAAGCCTACATGTGAGATGGCCCATAATAAGTTTCATTTTTACCCCCTGCACGGAATAAAGTGTTAACTAGGGTCAAAAAGATAAACCTACCTCAGTGTTTCGAGGCTTGCATATGTCCATGTTAAAATGTGATAGCACCAGTTAACATGGGCGTATATTTGTCACATATGTTACCCTGTGTAACAGTTCAATTTATAGATGAAAATCCCGCCTCCAACTCAGCGCCTCGTAGTGTAGTGGTATGGACGACGAGGAAGTAGGCCCTATATCCGATCATCTTTCTTGTCCGTGACATGCCTGGTTCGCATCCCAGCTAGATCGCTAGTGCGTTGTTTCTTTTTATTTTTCTCCATTCATACTGTATGTGTCATTTGTGTTAGTGATGCACAATATATCGGCCGCCGATATAATATCGGCCGATATGGTCATTTTTTTACACATCGGTATCGGTCCGATGTCAAAATAGGGCCGATGTGAACAGGCCGATAATCATTCCTGTGTATTTGACGTGTGTGTAGCGATCCAAGCGTGTTATCTGTCTACACTGAATCCGTTAAATATGCCCTTCTATTGCATCATATTTCTTATTTAAAATAGCAGGGCAACAAGACTGACAGAAAGATGACACTGGGCATCTGACAAAAGTTCTTTCAAAAAGTTGCGTTGTATCGCGCTGCTCGCGTTGCTTGCAGTCAAGTTGATGGCTGGCTTGCATGTCATGTCATGCCTAGCACTACATCTCTCGCGGTAGGCTAAATATAACTGTGTATCAGGCAGAATGTAGTTATATGGTCGTAATAGGAATTTAATAGGGCTGTAACGATATGCGATTCAAAACTGAAATCGCAACACTCATATCCACAAACCTGTGTCAGCGGGTGTGAAAAGGCAGAACCGACACACCCTTTCTAGTGTCTAGCAGTGCTTTGCAGCTTCTGTGACGCGCATAAACAACACACATCTCCCGCTTTACTTGGCGGTAGCCTACGTTGCTTTCATTGTAGACTTTACCAAACCGTATAAACCCCCTGTTAACCTTTCCTGCTTTGTTTCAGACCGTAGTCAGAAACGCAGGGGAGATTCATTATTCGAGGGCCGATGTTATAAGATAGAATAACGTCGGGGTCACGGTCCCATTTCTGATGAGCAAAATACACGAGCTGAACTTTATGGAGTTTTATTTCGGACAGTAACACCGCTCACACTGTGTACAGACTCCAACTTGAACTTCCACACTCTCTGCTCCAGTCGCATACATACACTTCCTCACTCTATCTCCCTCCTTCCCAGCTTCCCACACACACACACACGGAGCTCTCTTAAAGGAGCCGCAACACCATTTTACAACACCCCTCTCTTTGCCCCGCTCTCTCTCGCTCACTCAATGGACGCGCGACTTCGGCCAACGCAATCCAAATAAAACATTACAATCATTGAAAGCAAGGACTCATAGGCGACGACTAGCTAAATTACTATTAAATCTGCTTAGCAACATTAGCATGCTGCACATATTTGTTTAAAACTCTTGGTTTCAAGTTGACTGATCATCTCAATACCAAGTGCCTGTACCAAGGAAAACAAGTATTACCTTTAAACTTAAACACACATGGGGAAACTGAACAGTCCAATCAGTAGACTATGATAAGCTAGCCAACTATGCTACTATGCTACTTTGTTTACAATATTTCCAGGCTTCAACCACACAGCTGAATTAAAGAGGGAGAGTTGTAATATAAATAGTAGGCCTATAGTGTGCCATACCTATAGGCTAATCTGCATAAAGTGCTGTCATAAATATCAGACATTCAGTATTCTCTCTTTTTATATCAGGATATAAAATAATACAGATATATTCTATTATATTGTAATCCTCTGGTGTTCTAAGGTAGGCTATTGAAACGTTATTTAAAAAAATGCATTTTGGAAAATAGCTCTTTATTTGATTATCATAAGAATGTGTTTTCTATACAGATATATCGACATCGGTAAATATCGGTATCGGCCATAACAGCAAAATTAATATCGGTTATCGGTATCGGCCACAATTTTCACATCGGTGCATCACTAATTTGTGTGGATAATGAACGTAGTAGACATACTGTACATTGGTGATTTTTCAGTTATATCCGTTATATTGTCTCACTTGTAAATACTTCGTGGAAATGTAAACCTGACACTCACAGGGGCGGAGGCAGAGCAGAACGCTCTTAAGAAGTAGGCAGGGTCTTTGAATATTCACTGATTTTATGCAAATATCACCAGTTAAAGGTGCCATGTGTAATGTCCGCCAAAAATCAATTCATACTCCACATTCCATAAAAGATGGGGGCAGTATACCTCCAGAAAATGAGCTGGTTTACCTTAGAGTAACAACCGAGACACGTGTATTGCAGTTTGGCTAGCGGTTATGTTGTCCGCATACTGCCTCCCAAGGCCGAAACTGGTATTATGACACCTGTCGGGCTGTGGCTAGTAATTTAGCATGCTAATTCAGGTTGATATCTCTGCAGCACTATACCTTGTTATTTTTTTAATGACATCATCGCCCTTATTTCTTCTCATTCTTTTGATGCGTGTAGCTCATCTTTTGGATATTTTTACCTCAATTCTTACACATGGCACCTTTAAACTGCTCACTATCTAAACTGGAACACCCGGCAATAGACGCGTGAGATCTCACGTGACATTTCAGTGCTAAGGAGAGGGCTGCTGTCTTGAAATTATTCAAAATTTACAAACTATTACAAAGTTTTTATAGTCTGTTATGAACTTATATTTGGGCAAACTACCTCAAACAACAAAGTATACGATTTTCTGGAACAAATCTTCAATGGACTACCTCGCATTCGACTTGTATGGACTTTCCTTCGAGAGGAGCTGGTAGGGAGTCAGTATGTGTTCTTAAAAGTCTTCTGTGATAAACTCCGGGTTCGCTAACTAGGTCGTTGGTGCTTCGTTTTATGTGTAGGGACCCTGAGCAAGCTACGAAGTTTGGTGCTGTTTTGAACAATATTACTGGTCGAAAAAATGCTATTTGGAAAGCGCTTGGCATACCGCCCCATCTTCGCCACTGATTGCGATTTGGGGCTGTAGCATATGCTGGGCCAAGCTCTGTAGTGGTTGATCGACGAAAAATACTGTCTCCACGGCTTATTTGATGTGTTTTAATGCAGAAAAACACCTTTTGGTCTATTTTCGCAGGAATTACACTTTAACCCTTTAACCGCCCATGTCGCAATATTGCGACAAGCGTCATTATTGAATAAAACAGACGATCGACGCGGGTACAGTGTCGATTCAAGCTCAACCTTTTTTTTTTAAAGTTTTCAGGAAGCTCGCGAAAAACACACGAGAAACACACGAAGAAGACGTGCATTTCCTCCATAACGCGGAAACGATCGCGGGCCATAGTTTTGCACAAATTGAAGCAGAAATACACCAAATGTTGAAAAAGAAATTCACGTGTGATGAAGTCTTGGATCTGTTATTCCCCTATTCTGATTCTGAAGGAGAATATCTGCCTTTTGGAGAATATGATCGATCGTCTATTGACTGATAGTCACGGAGCGTCTGTGAATGGAGGTGCGTCTTTTTCGACAGTGTCCACTAAGCATACCATGTTTATTTCGACCCTCTGCCCAACATAGCTGGAGGTGCCAGTGACAATAGTGATAATAGTGTCCGTAATGGACCAGGCTACTTTATTGTATAGTATAGGGTTTGTGATTATAGTAATAGTTTACTATTGTTGGTTTACATGTGACTGTTTTCCTGTTCATTTGTTATGTCGGTGAAATGGAAAAAAAAGAAAGTAAAACTGCTCAAATATGTTCAACGTCTACTGAAATGTGCATAATTCACGGTGGTTGCCACCCAGTGACGTCATAATATGCAAATTAGATGAGTAAATTTACCCCCTTCATAAATTTATGGTCATACTCAATGATTTCCACATTTACAGTAGGACTTTATCTCTGACCACTTGCAAGCCATGGCCTTTTGAAATTTTGATGTAAAAATCCAATTTATATTTTTCAAACCCTGGCGGCTAAAGGGTTAATCCAATGAACACACAGATGACTCTCACACCAACCTTATTTTGTGTCTTTTATTCACGTTTGTTCAAATATTTAGTAAGTATAAGCCCTTTTCACTCCCCACTTCGATGCAGCTCCATAGGTTTCCATTCAATCGAAATGGTCATATTTCCGACTAAAAGGGGGCGTGTACGTGCCGCACATGCAAAGTTCCCGGACATGCCGGTTCTCCGTATGCCAGGTTTCATGGAATTCCGTTCATGGGGGACCATACAATAAATGAATACATGTGTACATGAGTACACTACTCACTCATAAACACATATGCAAACACACACATAGATACATGCATACACATGCAGGCACACACACAAACACTCACACACATGCACACACATACATACACACACACAGGCATGCACACACACCATTACCCCCACACACACTCACAAGCGAAAACTCGCACACAGAGAAGCACACATGCACACGCTCATTTACATAAACAAAAGTTGCAAGAGTAGGGGATGAAGTAGGAGATGGAGACAATTGACAAGCGTGATTTATTTGAATGAATGTGCAGGATTAAGCAGGGGGTCATATTTTGTACCACTTTATGGTACATCTAGTTGCTATTTAGTGCTATTACAACCCAGAGTAGGGCAGTGACTCACTCGTCTCAGCTTTAGCCCCTAATTTTCATCCCATTACATATATGGGTTAGCCTGACGTAGTTATACTCAATTCTAGTCACAATATCAGTCTGATACTGCTCCATTGGGACGTAATTATAGGGGGTGTTTCAACCGATACAGGGGGGGGAATGCCTCTGCACCCAATTGGATAGACCTAACCAATCAGAACAACGAAATAGCTTACCGTGAAGTGTAGGAAGAAAAGACGAACCATCCTTCTTCTCCACAAAATACATTTAATGCCTTAACATTGTTTTCTGGTCTTTTGTAAAGGTTAGTGCCGTCAATAACTCCTGGGAAAGGCTGTCGCAAATCCCTCGAACAGGTGGTCAATCAGAGATTTCAAACTAACGAGGGAACATGTCGCAATGCAACAGTGCTGTTTTCCCTTGATGAAAGTGAAACCACAAGTTTTCTCACATCTCAACTTTGGCCAAAGTTTTCAGAAACAATCGTTTTCAGTGATAAAACCTCATTAAATAATATGCATTTTCCATAAGGGGTCTTAAAAGCCATGTCTCCTAGCCACAGCGTTTTTGTTTCAAACAAAAGCCTAATCTAATCTCTGCTCACCTGTCCATCTTCGTAAAGCGAGATTTGATTGGTCCGCCCGATCTAGGGCGAGCATACTTGCTCTACAATGGAGCAATGCCAGACCGAACTTCCCAACCTCAAATGTTGTGAGCGGGACTAAGTTCGGACTGGCACCCAGGCTATATAGGGGTGGGAATTGGCAAAAATGATATGATACGATACGATATTATTGCGATTCAACAAGTATTGCGATTCGATACTGCAATATATTGCAATTCATGTCTCCCAAAGGCATTACAAAAAATAAGGAAAATAAGACTGTTCAACTCACTTCAAATGTCACATTTAATTCTGTGAACATTACCTTACACTTTATATTAACTGAAGTGCAAAAACTTAATAGGAGGGTAATGCAAAAGCTTGTCATGGAATGGGGCATGTCAAGGTCCTTTCTATTCGCTTTTTGTTGAAAACCGAAATACACCCACACTTTTGATGTGAAAGAAGGCGGAGCGTAGTTTACAACAGGTTGTGATTGTGAAGCCATTTTCATTTTAAAATTGCCACTGAATGCACAACAAGCGCCACAACAAGTACCACCTTGTGGGCGTAATGAGCTAATCTAATGTTATCAGAGTCAGGGCTTAAAATGTATTTTTCAAAATGGGGGGCCCCTTACAGTGCTTCACATAGGGTGGATTAATACAGTTGGGGGGGCACATACATTTTACAAACCGAAATCACATTATCCTTATTACAGGCGTCAATGAGAGAACAACACAGTCATAGTATTTTACTTACATTTTGGTTTTACTTTTCTAATAGGAGTAAGTGTTGTGACAACACATTTCATGATAAATTTGCTAATATTTGATAGCTGTTTTTGTATGAAGCATCTTTCACGTAATGAACGCGCACTCTAGAAAGTGAAAGTGTTTGCAAAATTCCGGACAGTTCTTGATCGCTAAACTTTTGTTTTCCTTTCCTATCAGTTAGCAGTTGATGTAGAAGCAATTTGACTTCAGCAGTGACAAGTCTTGCTGCGAGAGAGAGAGAGAGACAAGTGGCTCTGTGCGTGTGTATGTGTCCCTGTATGGGGTTACGTTCGATTCAAGTCAGAAGTTGGTCAGTTGTTGTATGTATGTATCAGTTGTATCAGATAGCGCTGTGAAATGTGTGTGGGAATTTCTCGCATTATGATGGCTAGAGTTGCGGTACTTGAATAAATGATGCACTATACCTGCAATCCCGCACTGGAATTTAGGCCCTGAGAGTAAACCCTGAGTAAACCAGACTCAAATAAAAGTAAAATAGATAATTATATAATTAAATATTGTGATACTTTGCGCTACTGTATCGATATAATTGCTTGCACAAATATTGCAATACTGAACA
This sequence comes from Alosa alosa, assembly GCF_017589495.1. Classification (NCBI taxonomy): domain Eukaryota; kingdom Metazoa; phylum Chordata; class Actinopteri; order Clupeiformes; family Clupeidae; genus Alosa; species Alosa alosa. The sequence continues at coordinate 3,316,778 of NC_063203.1, forward strand.
GAATCATTTTTTCCCCCCACCATTACTTAAATACTATATAATACAAAGGCCTATACTAAAAAGATTGTTCATCTTCAGTTAGTCAAACACTTTCAATGTGAATATTACGGCATTACCTTGATTTCATTCCACTGCTCCTGCTGACCCTCCTACCTATTGTGTGTGGGGGTATTTTGTAATTTGCCACACCCTCCTGGCCACATCCTAAATAGGATCACTTTAAATGTAAATTAAAGTAAACACTTTAAAAGTAATTAATGATGAATCATTTATTTCAGTGGATTATTATTCCACGTGTTTGGCATTTTCATCACCGAGGATAACATTTACTGTAATTGTCTTATCCTGCCATTAGACTGCCTTCAATGGGTGGGCTGAAAAAACCATAATCACCTGTGAGTAACAGCCTTATTAACCTGTTCCTAGATGGATTGGTACACAAGTGATCAATTTGCTGTGAGAAAATGCTGCTTAAGTTCCTCATCCATCTTTGTCGTGTGCAATAACAGACTTCATCACTCAAGGCAGTGAAACAGACCGTGAGTGCAAGGCGGGCCAGTGATCCGTGAGCTCTCGTTTCTCCTGTGCCAAAATTCCAGCCTTCCATCTGTGCTGACCTGCCATTCTCCATCACTCTGAGCTGCACTGGGAGCGCCTTGTATGGGAGAACGCCTGTGAGATACTGCTCTCTGAACTCACTGCCGAAGCCCAAGCTATAGTTCAAACAATAGGGACTGGGACAGACGTGCCATTCCCAAGGAAAATGGTTTGGAATAGTCCTTGGCCTCATCTCACCAACTCCAGCTGTGTTTCTTTGACTGTTTTGCTCTGTGATTTACAAATGAAAAATAAGTTGTATTTGGTATTTTAAAAATTGAAATGGTCAGACACTAAAAATTAATGAATAATGAAAATCTTCAGCGTTCTGTGTTCTATTGACAAATCTTGCCAGATAATTTAGCTTATTTTAAATATTTTCACGAAACACTTGCAAGATTTACCAATAGAACAAGAATATTTTCACTTATAACAAAGTAAAAAACCTTAAATCAAGTGCATAATAATAATTTAATTTAATAATATAAAAATATAATATCATCATAATAATAGGAAAAATCAGCATAAATCACCTTGACTCAGTAGTAGTAGTAGTAGTAGTAGTAACACTTTATTTGTCCCAGAAGGGCTATTATTTTGCAGAGGTAGCATGCAAGTAGGGCTGCAGCTATCGATTCTTTTTGTAATCGATTAATCTAGCACTTTATCAATCGATTAATCGGATAATTTTATTTTTGCATTTTTAAACAACCAAAACAAATAATGCATAACGAAAATGACATGGCTGTAAGATGATCAAGCAATTGGCACAGAGGTATTTATTCTAACTCCAACAATTTGGCTCCAAAACTAAGCCCATTTATTGCATTTACCCATTTAGTGTTTATAAGTGCCAGTGCCAACAATTAAATAATGTTCAAAATGCTCTCTGTAAAATTGCAGCCTCTTGTGCATGACTTCGCTGGGCGAACAAAGCTGTCCATACTATGTTGTGAAGTGCTGGGAGGGAGAAGAGGGAAAGCAATTTAATGTATTAATATGCACAACAAGTTTCATGCTGTAATCTAGACTTGACATCAAAGTAAATATCTGTTTTATGTAGATTTCTACACCTGCAGCATTTACCATTAGGCTACTAACAAATAATTTTACCATTAGGCTACTAAAAAATTATTTCTGGGGTGAGCCTATTTGCTATGGTAACCCAGCAACCTGTGTGTGTGTGTGTGTGTGCACGCGTGCGGTGCGTGAGGGAAGATGAGGGTGCATGCATGTGTGTATAAAAATGGGTTATTTTTTAGGCATACTGTCTTGCAATTGAACGTGAATAAGTTTACTACTTAAAAACATAAAAAGCTAAACATTATATCACGACATCGCTACAAATACAGTATGTGATTAAAATCAGCCAACATCAATGTAGGCTATAGGCTACGTAGTAAGATGATAGATAGGCTAGATAGATTGATAGATAGCCTACTTTATTGATGCTTGGTGAAACAGCATGGAGTGCATGTTTTCGGTTCAGATGCTTGTTCTTTTCCTTTTTTGAGTATGTAATGATCCCAAAACTTTACTTGAAAACTTTAGACATTCTCTGCCATTTATGGACATCTTGACTCCATCGCGCCAGCTAATTCAGATCATAGACATAATCTATGATTCAGAATGTATCATGATTCACGCTAGTGGTGTGCTTCCCGAACAACGGTCCGTGTGGAACAATAAAATCCCTGCGGGTATAGTGCGCGTCATAGGAATTTAACGAGGCTTCGAGGCAGGGTTTTTGCCTCGAGTAAATTTTGTAATCGAGTTATTCGAGTAACTCGATGAATCGTTTCAGCCCTACCTGCAAGGTTACACACACACACATAAACACACACACACACACACACACACACACACACACGCTTCCACAAGATAAGCCAAAACACAGAATTAAAACTAGACTGCATTTCCGGCGGGAACTGCGAAAGTGTGCTTGCCCTGGTCCGGTCACCAACGTGAGCAGACAGTGACATACGCTATGCTGAACCTGGCTTGATCCAAGCATTCTAACAGTGCCTTTCAGTGTTGGAGCAGTGGCAATACCTCAAAAGCTCTATTCAACTATTGCCTTGCGGGGTGAATGTGGTTCGTTGGATTTTACCTGTGGCCTGCCTTCGAATTTAGCTTCTATGACTAAAATCAAATCAATAAAATAAAACAACAGCAGTGATTGGATGCAAAAATAAATAATGTCACGCATCTTGCACCTCTCAAACTGGGCTATCAGGTAACCTAGAGAAAAATTTGAAATTATGAAATATGACTAAGGCATTAAAATGCTGCTTGTTTGTCGGGATACTTTTTCACTGATTTATTTTAAAAATATGAGCTATGAGTGTGAATGTTATATATTCCATCCCCTAACTGTTTTACTGGATTATTTGACAAACAATCTATATGGATTTGCTCTATAAAGACCTTATGTCTGTTTGGGATTGTTTTGAGAGCCTATTGATGTATCTCAGAATAAAGGAATGTCCACAACATTAGTGATGTTTTTTGTGTGTGTGTGAATGTATTTTACTTAACTCATTGAATGTAGCTGGATACTCATGAACGCATGTCTCTAATAGCCACAATAGGAGTAATTTTAGCAACACCGTATTTTGTGTGGCCCATAACGACCCAGTGGATCATGAAAATGTACAACAAGCACATTCCTTGCTTGTTGTTGTTGCATTAATCCCATTCAGATTGCCACTTATCTGAGATGTAAGAGTTCAGTATAGGTTTAAGGCAGTGGTCCCCAAACTACGGCCCGCCTCAATTTGGGTGGCCCCCAGAAACATGTCCGTGGTATATAGCAACCGGCCCGCACGGGAGTACGACATTGTCAAACTATAACCTCCGCAATTTCCCCCATTCATTCTCTATGGCGAGTCTTAACAGTACACATGTAATACTCTTTTTGTCCACTGGTGGTTATTTTGGCGCTGTTTCGCGTTTGCCATCAAAAACGGAATGAAATGTAGGTCTACCTGCAAACAATGTAAGAGGCCTATGCTGACTGCATCAGTGCTCAAAGTATTGTAAATGTTTATCAATTAATTGTTAATAACTAACTAACTTCTATTCAAGTCATGTTTCTGGGACTTTACAGGATAATTATTTCTATTTTGTATTCACTCGTTCAAATGTTCATAGGCCTACAAAGAGGTCACAAGTTCAGGTGAGTGAAAGTTAGAATGGTGGTCATTTCAGACCACTTTAGCGCTTCATAAAATTCTCATAGTTTGAGAACTTTACATTTTCAGAGTTCACACATTTTTAATAAAATATACTTTTGGGAATGCAAAAGTCTTTTTATTAGTATTATTTAATTTGAGTTACGTTTTACACTGATATGGCATGATGGCAATATAAACACAGCTAACAATGGTATTAAATTGCAATAGCCTATAGATTAAATGTAATGGAATATTCAACTAAGGTAGACTGCTGTTCCCAGCACTAAGCTATTTATGGTTACTGATATACTCCGAGTCTCTGGCCTTCTCTTAGAGCCAGGCATAGTAAGCTGGCCTTTGGAAGAAAAAGTTTGGGGACCACTGGTTTAAGGTCTGGGGCAGGGATTTGACATTCTGTGACTTCTTCATTGAGGGCTTGCTTAGCAGCACTGTCCGCTTTCTCATTTCCCCTCAGACCAACATGGCCTGGGACCCAGCAAAAAACTACACTCAAGTTCTGGTTCTTTAGACGTTCTAGTTGATCAAGCTCAGCTTTGGTTGTACTTTTTGCGTGACATTAAAGCCTACTGGAAAGATTTTTAATTGCAATTTAATTGAATGCAATTTACTTTTACGATTACATAAAATACATTTATCCCTCTCACCCATAGTTTTATAGGCCTACTGTAATTACATTTATACATAGTTATTCTACTGATCTTTATACTATTCATCCTGCACATAGACTTATTCTTACTACTCTTATAATGTTGTTTCTGCACTACAATGACACTGTTTCCACACTGCACATAGCTGTATGTTATGTTATTTATTCTGTTTTATTATTCACCTTATAAACAAACATAGAGGCCGCTAGCTTTGCCCACATTGTCTCCGAACTTCCAATTGAGCAGTACATCCATTGAGATAGCAGAGCTCTATCGAGATGACTGGCATCATATATTATGGGTCATCCTAAAGTTAGGAACGTTTATTTAGGATTTTGGTGACTTTTTTGGTGACATTTCTGTTATACAGCTTTCCTATCTGAAGTTAGGAAAAAACTGACTTTGGAGCGGCTGTTCTGTAAGTTAGCCTCTCTATCCTCTTCTGCCGTGTTATCCCAATGAAGCTAACTAGACGTCGCTAGCCGACCTGAAGTTTAAAGACAACGTGGAATTTAAAAAAATGGGCGGGGCTGAATAAGGTGAATATTCTGTTAATACACTGCATATATCTATATTATTATTTCTACTATTATAATGTTACTGCTACATCTACATACATTATTCTACTTATTGTATGAGATAACTGCTAATACACTGCACATAATTATATTTAATTCATATTACTCTAAACCACCTTCTGTAAATCAACTGTATACTACTGTCTACATTGCACTATATTTCTTCACCTGTCTCTGTATATTTCATCACCTTTCTATACTTTGCTACATGAATCACAGCTAAGATCCTTGGTTGCTATGAAGGCCAATCGTTCTAAATGGATGGTTGCTATGGCCAAAGGCCAGTTATCTCTGCCGTTGTCAAGCGGCAATGAAATGCCACCACAAAACATTGTTTGTGAATCGGTCTTATTAGTTCTCGCTTAAGCTGTCACAGACTCAGGCGCTACTTTTAGGGCTAAAATGCTTCCTGAATTACTCTTAGTAAAAAAAAATAGGAGTCCTAAAGTTACGAGTGACGAAGTTACGAGTACAAGCATCTCATATCAAATGACCATGGCATTACGCTAAGCAACATAAATCCCATAACGTTACAGCAACATCTCCTCCCTATGACATAGTTGCTAGCTTCTAGCCACACAACAAATGAATGATGTTAAATCTTCGCTTAGCATTCTAATAACAGAAGGGGCACATTTATGTGGACCACTACAACATGACTCATTATGTCTGTAACTCTATAAAACACTTCCATCCAGCACATACACATAGAAACCGATATTTTAGGTACTGTACTTGGCCACGAACTCAAAACGTGGCTCTCTGAAGCTCTGTTCTAGAATCTTTGCTCTGAAGGCTGCATTGCTAGGCAACATCAAATAAACGAAATGAGGGTCTCTTCAAGGTAGGCTATTAAAAGTGTACGTGTGATAACGAATGGATGTGTGTGGTTTGCAATTAGAATAAACAAGAAATAACATTTCCAATAATTTCCCATGATAAATTACATAATATTTGCACCTTATTATAGCTCACACCGTATTTCAAGTACACTAGTGAAATGTAATACAACGTTGCCACCTAGCGTTCAGATGTAGGCTATTTAACATTAACGTGACATTGCTTGCTTATTCTTCCGTGAACTCCATGCTTTTAGGAAAACAATCTTTTTATCATAGTTCCCTCTTCAATGAGCGATTACCAGCTCGTTTTTGTAACAAAGATAGCTGTTTATTGTCCCTAGGTTTACAGAAACACCTATTCATATTAATACGTAGCCTATGGAGTGCTGCCAACCACTGTTCATTACGGCCCAGAATGCCTTGCATGTCTTTATAACAAAACAACACAGTAAAACCTAAATGCCCGTAAACATATGCATTTGCATACTTGTAACATTTTTAATAACTCTCCCATCATGATATTTAACAATAATGAAAAATTTTACTTGAATACCGTCAATGTGAAAATAACTGTACTACGTCAGCAATAAATAGCTAATGTTCTCCTTACCATTTCAGTTCGTAAGTCCATACTATCCCATGGCAGAGCAAGGATTTCATGATTGGGCAAGGTTGCCCGGAGACATTGTGGCTGCCCAGAGACATTGTGCATACTTGGAAGGCATTGTGATAGATGTACCAGTACAACTGCAAATGTGGAAGGTGATGGTTACCAAATACGGGTGGGTGGTTTGCCAAATGTGTTTCTGTGTTGGAGTCAATAAGATGAACAGCCTATAATTATACAGTTATACTTGCCTTGCACGACAAGTCCTGACTAGTAGCTGTTACGTTATAGTGTGCTAACCTCCTCAACCCAACAGTTTTCTATTCTAGTATGCTAACCTCCACAACCCAACTAAAGGAACTGTAGGGGGCGATGTGGATCGAGGTAGAGTGAGTGTGTGGCGAGCAGGCAGAGCCTCGGTCCGAAGGCTCAATGGTATGGAGTGATGACACGGAGATGGCAGAGGTTTCGGTGCAACACAAGTGAACTTTATTTGAGTTTCAATTCATCTGTTCTTTTGTTCTTTACTTGTATGTGTGCTGCATCAAAGAGGAAACAAACAGAAAATGGAGTAATCAGTGAAATGGGGTAAATCAGTAGAGATCCCAACTCAAAAACAAACCAATTGACATTTCAACAATAAACTGAAATCATATGGCTATATAAGGTACAACTAAACAATACTTGACATCCCAAGTCAACCAACATCACCTAATCATCTCTCACATGGGACTCCAACACACCAAACCAACAAACAAAGACCTTAACCGATATAGAGTTGTTCTGTCAAGTGGAAGAGCCGACTAAATATGTATAAGAAATGACAAATATTATAAGAATAACAAACAATTATAGGCTACAGCTGTGTCGGAGTCAATAAGATAAACAGCCTATAATTATACAGTTTTTATAAACTGTATAACCACAACCCAACAGCATTCTATTGTAGTATGCTAACATCCACAACCTAACAGTATTCTAACACTAATGCTTCAAGTGGGATTTGAACTCTCAATCTAAGGATCACCAGTACAAGGCATTATCCCACTGAGCCACTGTCAATCCTACATGTTGCCCAGTCACATTCACATGGTGAAAATGTATATTGTTAAACACACAACAAGAAAAACTCCAAGCATACATTTGACAATAAAATGAAGGGCTTTCCTAAAAGAGTACACCTGAAAACATTTTGAAATTCTGGGGCAATTAGACATTTGCAGAGATGAACACTAATGGATGAAATATAAATATGATAGACTTAATGATGAATGAAAAATAGTAAACAAAGAAGTTCCCCTAAATGTCAGAGTGTCTCTGCATTCTGATATTTGGCAACTAATGACTGTGTATGTTGATTGCCTGATGTCATTCAGGTGCTGTTTAATGTGAATCTTAAATGACCAATAGCATGTGTAGCTTAATCCTAAAACTCCAGCAGGGATTTGAACTCTCAACCTATGAAACAGCAGTACAAGGCATTATCCCACTGAGCCACTGACAATCCTACACATTGTGTAGTCACATTCAAATTGTGAAAATGTGTGTTGGCAAACACACAACATCAAGAAAGCTTCTAGTATACATTTGACAATAGAATTAAGGGCTTTATAAAAAGAGTACAGATCTGAAAATGTGCACTGTTAATGGTACCCACCTAATGATGGTTGTATGGTTGTTATCCAAGAAAAAGAAATTACTCATATAGGAATATAGGTGATATAGGAGAAATGGGTGAGAGTTGTCTCGAGTTGTCTAGGAGAGTTGTCAAACTTTATTGGCCTATATCTCTGAAATGGAACAACATATCCAAATTATTTTAACTTTTGTGAGGCTTGGTCTAAACATTGTCTGTGAGAATTTTGGTGAAGATTTGATAATTTTTGAAGCCTGTGAAACCTTTTATGATGTTTGGCTTTTCTCTGAAATTGTGGCAAAAGTAAACATTTTTATATTATAAGACCAGGGTGAAAAAGATGTATCTGAATGTAGAGATTAATATGATGAAAGAATTTTGAGTCTAGGTCAATCTGGTAAGGAGAAATAAGTGTTTTTGACAAGAGCGCCACCTTTGGGTGCAGTACCCCAAATTTTGGGTTATGGGTAGTGGGGGGTACTGGTAACAATACTTGAAAATGTGAAGTTTCTAGGACTTACGTTTTAAAGGAATATAGGTGATCTAGGAAAAAAGGCCTAAGTGGTCTAACTTTATTGGCCTATATCTCTGAAATGGAACAAAATATCAAAATTCTGAGCAATAACTTATGTGAGGCTTGGTCTAAACATTGTCTGTGAGAATTTTGGTGAAGATTTGATTATTTTTGAAGACTGTGAAACATTTTATAATGTTTGGGTTTTCCATGAAATTGTGGCAAAAGTAAACATTTTTAGACCATAAGACCAGGGCCAAAAAGATGCATCTGAGTTCAGAGATTAATATTATGAATGAATTTTGAGTCTAGGTCAACATGGTAAGGAGAAATAAGCATAATTAACTTTTTTTTCCAATAGCGCCACCTTTGGGTGCAGGACCCCAAATCTTGGGTTATGGGTAGAGGGGATTACTGGTAACCATACCTGAAAATTTCAAGAGTTTTGGAGATACGGTGTAGGCTGCAATATGACTTTTACAGAATTTTGGCCAAAAATGAACGGTACAGAAACAATAGGGGTCCTGCAGCTACGCTGCTCGGACCCTTAATAAATAGAACAAGAAGTGTATGGGGCAGAGGGTTATCTCCGTGTCCTAGAGTTCAGTAACTGAACAGCAGATGGTATGAAGGAGTGTTTGTATCTGTTGGTTCGGGCTAATGGATATTTAAAACGGGAACCAGAGGGTAAGATCTCAAATTCGCTGTGCAGAGGGTGGGTATAATTTAACAGGATGGAAGTTATTTATCTCGCTTAGATTTTGAAGGATTTTCTAGGATTTTCTAGGATCCTTTTCTAGGATTTTTTTGCAGTGCACATGCCATGATTTTATGCATTTCTAGCTAATTATCTTGTCTGCCATGTCAACTCCACCCATCTTGAAAACTTTGCCCAACACTTTAGTCCATGGGCCAGGACCTAAAAAATCACATATCGGTATCACCCGAAGTGGCAAAATCTACCAATGATTTTTGTAATCCTCCATGCCTGAGGGACATTATTTGGTGTGATAACCCTCTCTAAGTGGTAGCTTAGTTGTATTTTTCATAGCTTGTATACCTGCACACAGTAAATTATACAATACAAGCCTATGTACAGATGTGGGTGCCTCAAAGTCTGGAGGAAGGTGGGACATGTCTTAATCCATGTTATATCACATCTAGATGACATTGGCTTGTAGAAAATATAAACATTTTAGATGGATTTTTGAGTTTTTCATTAATGATGCAGGCTCAATTAAATAAAATGTACACATTTTCGCCTATATAATACATTAATATATACATGCAAAAGGATGGAAACTGGTGGATCAAGTCCAAACTCATGTTTTGTGACATCTAGAGAGTATGGGCTTTTAGAAAATATGGCTGAATTAAATGGCTGAATAGGCATGTTTGGCATGTTTAGAGACCATTTGTCTTGGCTGCAAAAATGGCTCAACTTTAGGCTACAGTGGAAGTTATAGGTGGATGTGCTCAAATGTTTGAAGACAAGATTAATGAGGACTCAAAAATATATTTTTAATCTTCATCACTATCATCATATTCATCCAGACTGGCATTTATGTTCTCCTTATCCTCCTCTTCCTCCATTTGATTGCTACAAGTTTGTAACCTACGCAATTCCGTGCACTTTAATTTGTTTGAAAGGCAGGAGCAGTCAGGAAGTTTGCAGGTCCGTACACATTTGCAGGCCAAGTTAGTTTCATCTTTGTCTATGAGCAGGATGCCTGTAGCAGGATCTATGGTAATGGCCTTCTGCTGCTACTAAGTCACGACTGGCTATGGATAGTACTCTGTCACCTTTCCTGACGGCTGCTCTTCTGATTTTGTCATCAGCTCTTAACTCTTTTAACTACTATGTCCTTTGACCTTTCAAATACTTGCTACATTTGTCACAAAATACAGGTGCTGGTCATATAATTAGAATTATCATGAAAATCCGTTCAAAAAGTGAAACTTGTACAATGTATACATTTATTCCACACACTGATATTTGTGTTTATTTAAGTGTTTATTTCTTTTAATTTTGAAGATTATAACTGACAACTAATGAAAACCCCAAATTCAGTATCTCAGAAAATTAGAATATTGTGAAATGGTTCAATATTGAAGACACCTGGTGCCACACTCTTTTTTAACTCAAAACACTTGCAAAGGCATTCAAAGGTCTCTCAGTCTAGTTCTGTAGGCTACACAATCATGGGGAAGACTGCTGAATTGGCAGTTGTCCAAAAGACGACCATTGACACCTTGCACAAGGAGGGCAAGACACAAAAGGTCATTGCTAAAGAGGCTGGCTGTTCACAGAGCTCTGTGTCCGCACATTAATAGAGACTGGACTGCAGCTGGAGTCAGTGCTTAAAGAACCACCACGCACAGACGTATGCAAGACATGGGTTTCAGCTGTCGCATTCCTTGTGTCAAGCCACTCTTGAAGAAGAGACAGCATCAGAAGCGTCTTGCATGGGCTAAAGACAAAAAGGACTGGACTGCTGCTGATTGGTCCAAAGTTATGTTCTCTGATGAAAGTAAATTTTGCATTTTCTTTGGAAATCAAGGTCCCAGAGTCTGGAGGAAGAGAGGAGTCCAGTGTAAAGTTTCCACAGTCAGTGATGGTTTGGGGTGCCATGTCATCTGCTGGTGTTGGTCCATTGTGTTTTCTGAGGTCCAAGGTCAACGCAGCCGTCTACCAGGAAGTTTTAGAGCACTTCATGCTTGCTTCATGCTGACCAGCTTTATGGAGATGCAGATTTCATTTTCCAACAGGACTTGGCACCTGCACACAGTGCCAAAGCTACCAGTACCTGGTTTAAGGACCATGGTATCCCTGTTCTTAATTGGCCAGCAAACTCGGCTGACATATTGGTATTGTGGAAGAGGAAGATGTGATACGCCATACCCAACAATGCAGAAGAGCTGAAGGCCACTATCAGAGCAACATGGGCTCTCATAACACCTGAGCAGTGCCACAGACTGATTGACTCCATGCCACACCGCATTGTAATTCAGGCAAAATGAGCCCCAACTAAGTATTGAGTGCTATATGCTCATACTTTTCATCTCCACAGCTCCAACTTTTTTTGTGTTGGAAGTAATATTCTAATTTTCTGAGATACTGAATTTGGGATTTTCCTTAGTTGTCAGTTATAATCATCAAAATGAAAACAATTAAACATTTGAAATATCAGTCTGTGTGTAATGAATGAATATAACATACAAGTTTCACTTTTTGAATGGAATTACTGACATGATTGAACTTTTTGATATTATAATTATATGACCAGCACCTGTATACATTTGGCCTCATAAACTCTTAACTCATTGAATGCTCATTGAATTTCGGGAGCTTTGTCCTAGAGTGCCAGCAATCTAGACCATTGTTGATTTTTGTACAGCCACAGCGTATTCTGTGTTATAGCTATGAACACATACAATGGCTCGTTTAAAAGGTGAGACTTTAAGCTCTCGGTAGGTGCAAACCGTGTATTTCTACACGCCTCTGTTCCTGAGAAATCCCAAGCTAAACAGTGGCTAGTTTTCATCAAAATCGCTGTTTTTTTTTTCTAGAAATGGAGATATAACGTCTTTCATGAAATATGAAGTGTTGCCTGTTACTTACTTGTGTAAACTTTCCGGGAAGTGATCAGCGAGACCTGGCGAGACTGCCACCTAGTGATAGACCCACGAAAATGGCCTGGTTTTGACCTGACGTGCATGCGCCACTGATTCGACCCAAACCGAGTTATGATAAAATGTCCAGATTGTGCGTTTTCATGAGTTTTCAATCATCATATATTTAATTTCCATTAATCACAGAGTTCCCAAAATCACATATAGTTTTGTAATTAAAAAGAAGCTAAAAACGTAATATTACGTTTTTGGCACTCAATGAGTTAAAGTCGTTGGACCTTCCTTTGCAGATTTTATTAGGTCCTCTGTGACAGACGGTTCTGCAGATATGTCTGTTGCAAGGATCTTGTCAAGCAGTCTCTTCATAGTAAAGATGCTACGGCATTTTCTGTGATACAATATGGATGGTATTCTACCCTCAGGGAGACCTTTAGCAAGATCAAGGATGGGGCGATAGGCTCTTATTTCAGCTGCTCTCAGTAGTGTGTTCCATGACTTTATGTTCATACAGTAGGTGCCACAAGGTTTATCATCTGAACAATGTATGAAACACTCCCCCTGAATACCACTACTTCCTTCTGCCATGCTTCTCTATTGTGGGATGTACAACAATTTGAAAGCAATATTTTAGCACATGAATGATGTGCTAAAATTAGGCCTTTTCCTACTCAGCAACAGTGTGTGTGACTGTGTGTGTGTGAGAGAGAGACAGAGGGAATACTGTATATGAAGTGTGTGTGTGTGAGTGAGAGAGAGAGAGTGCTTGAGCTGTGACTTGACTGTGCATCATCAGTATTCTGTCTCTCAAAATTCCAAATTCAAATACAGTAAATTCAGTTAGCCTACCAACTGAAACTGCTCTCTCACACATAGGCTACATTTCTGTATATTATTTTTGTCCTTTCTTTTGTTCACACACAAATTGTGGAAGTCTACAGTTTACAGCAGACATCATTGCTTGATAATGATGTTAGTATCTTACTTGGGCCGGTTGGGTTATTATATCTAGTCTTTCACAAGTAGCCTAGTTGTTTCACAACACCAGTGTTGCCAGATTGGGTTGAGTGATTTCCACCCAGTCACGCTCAAAAACCCGCCCTCTTCAGCAAAAAAACACCCCAACAATGATTTGCTCGCCTAAAGCTTATTTTCCCCCGCCCGACGAAGTCAAAAGAAGCCCAAGCTGGCAACACTGACCAACACACTCTAAAGTTGGCAGTTTATATTTGTACTGTAGAATGTTTAGAAAACAAATCTAGTTCCAGACAAATTGAAAAAACAGAATTTAGGCCTAATAGTTATCCAGGATCTACATGCATTCTCTTCAGAATTGAAATATCATGACATGTCCGATCATAGTTCTGGTATCATTAAGGAAAACAGATTAATTACCCTAAAATATATTTTTCTGAGAAGTCTATATATTCTAGATGTGATATAATGTGCATTGAAACATCTCCCAACTTCCTCCATACCACTATACCTTAGTTCTGTAATGTATTTTGCATTACATTGAAATGCATAGATTTTCAAAGGACAGCTATTAGTTATGGGTCTAAAATAGCTGTGCAAAGTGTATTCAGCTATCTAACCCATCTATTTTCTAAAAGCCCATACTCTCTAGATGTGATATAGCAAGAGTTTGGATTTGACCCACCCACTTTTAGTCTTTTGCCTCTATCTAATCATAAGTTATATAGGTGAAAAAGTGTATGACTGATACATTTAAGCCTATGTAATTCATGGAAAGCTAAATTATCCATCTAAACTGTATATTTTCTAAAAGCCTATGCCATCTACATATGATATAACATAGATTAAGACATATCGCATCATCCCACACACTTGCATACACCTATACCTACACATTAGCATGTATTGTGAATTGTACTGGGTATGGGTATAAAAGCCAGTAAAAATACAACTAAGCTACCACTTAGAAAAGGTTATCATACCAAAACATATCTCTCAGACATAGAGGATTACGAAAATCATTGCTAGATTTTGCCACCTTTGGTGATACCAACTTCTGCTCTGGCCCATGGACTACTTGGCCATGGGACAGTCACATACAGCTTCTTTCTCTTCGGCCGTTGACAACAGGTGTCCCCTGGGTCCTCAATATGAGCAGTGGAGAACCACAATATTGGCTTGTTGTCTTACCACTAGACCACACAAACGTTCCATTTCCCCAGATAACCTACCTGATGTTGAGTCACATTGTTCTTGCTGTTTCAATGCCTGGTCATTTAGCAGCTTCTGCCACTTATCTGTGACCTGATTCTTCATCACTGTACCAGTAAGGTACACCAGTCTGTCTAGCATCCCATCTACAGCTTTCATTGAAATTGAAAACCTGTCACAAAACTAGGGATGGGTAGCCTGGCTTACACCAGACCACTTCTCAAAAGATTTCAAAAGAAATCTCTTAAGATTTTACTCTTTTCGGAAGGATCCGCAAACGCATCTTTCTTGTAAACAAAGGTTTTAAATGCAGTTTTTTTACTCAATTCCAAAGAAAACACACATCCATGTCATGTATCACTGACACTGACGGTCAGATATTCGAAAATGCTGACCTCCGATAGAAGAATAATTACTTGAATGCAAAGTCTGGTCGGATTTTTAAGCTCAGTAAGGAACTGTTGGAAGTACCCAACTTGATGTTACAATCATGCTTGCCTCCCTTTCAACAACACAAGAAGCAAACCTCAGTCTAATTACAAATAGGCAAGGTAATTCATCACTAAAGTAAAACTATCAATAGAAACATTTGCCCGAGATGTTCTTGCACAACTATAGTAAGCTGTTCTAATAACTTATATTTGTGCGTTTAAACTGCGACTGTAAAAATGCAATCATGTTACTGTGGGGATCCATATCGTTATCCGAGGTGCTCCCATGAATACACGTTTTTAGAGGTCGGGATTTTTAAAGTCGGATCCTCCGAGTTTACAGTTGTCATGAAGGCAGTATAACTACTCCTCTGTCATCTTATAAAGCCCGCCTCATACCAGATAAGTGGTTGTGATCAGTGGTTGTGATGTGTAACGGATGCCAGCTAGCTTAGCTGTGCACTCACTGGTTACTGGTCACTCACTGGTCACGGCACCATGTAACCTGCGTTGTGTTGAACCTGCGCAGTTCAGCCCTCCACACGGCAGAACCTCGGATCGGGAGTCGAGAGTGTTGACAATCAAGCTAAAAGCCCAGGCTGCTAGCTTTCATGCTTGCAACACTCTTGAGGTGTCGGGGAGTGAGTTTTACCAACATTCCACACACACAGCTAAACTAGCAGGCGTCCATTACATATGCACGGGCGAGCATGATGTATTTTACGGTGAAACCTCAGGATGCTTGTAAACTTACCGTGGAGTGCAAGTCGCGAAAACAGCCTAAACTGCTCATCTTTGTCATTGTTGTTGTTTTTGTTTATTTCTTTTACTTTGATATACGCCTAACCTAATATCACAATGATGTGTAACTGTATGAAAGTGTAATCAAAGATGGGAGGATAGCACTTCTAGACACCACTGATGTGTGCTGCAATGTACAGTACGTCTGCTAAATGTAACTCTATCCTCAGTTTTCATACATTTCCCAAAGACAATGAATGATCGCGTAGCGAAATGGAGAAGCCGTTATGCTGCCAATCACGAGCAATATTGGGGGCAGTCGTGGCCTACTGGTTAGGGCTTCAGGCTTGGAACCGAAGGGTTGCCTGTTCGATCCCCGACCAGTAGGAACGGCTGAAGTGCCCTTGAGCAAGGCACCTAACCCCTCACTGCTCCCCAAGCGCCTTTGGGTCCCACAACAACAACACATTACATTTATATAGCGCTTTTCTCAACACTCAAAGCGCTTCACATGGAAAGGGGGACCTCACTAACCACCACTAAAAAGCTGGTGGTAGGGTCCCACCACCCGCCATCGATGCCAGGCAATGACTCCAGCATTGACATTAGCGATGACTTGTACTAAGCAAAAGACTTTATGTTTATGAAAGTTCAATCAGCCTTTGCTTATGAGGACGGAATGTTAGGACGATTCTAAGGGCCCAGCACTGACAGGGGGCCCTCAGAGAGCACCTATATAATATCGGGGAGCCAGAATTATTGTCTGTTATAGGGCCCAAATTTCTAGCAGCGTCCCTGTGCAAATATAACGATATTTCAATAGAAACCACTTGTGAATAATCAAGAATGTTTTAAGTAAGGGATAATGTATTGTCCGCAGATGTTTATTGGAAAACGATGGCTGAGCCTGGAAGCAGGCTTTGCAACAATGGAATCACAATGGAACTGTAAACAAACTCCTCCACCCAGGGCCATCGCAAGGGGGTGGGGGGCGAGGCCATGTGCAAACTTGACGGGTCCGAGGCCCTTTTCACTTATGTGCATGAATTCATGCCATTGCCCACTTTACACGTAGCTTAGGCTACTGTCGGTGTATATTTAGTAGTAGGATAATATATTGACATGTCTTTAAGAGGGGAAATGATAAATAACATTAGCAGACACGTAAATTGTTGGCCATAAGCCGTTTATTATCCCATCAACAACACTGGCATACATGTCAACACAGACATAAAGGTGAACATTTTGACATGAAGAAAAATGGCCATGAAGCATTGCTGAACGTAATTTGTCGTTGTCGAGGATAAAATGACATTCAAACTAAACTATTGATGATATGTGCACTACAGAAACTGGTAAACATTGCTAAATTAGATTGACTACTTAGAAATAAGCGACCTTTCTGGCTGTCGCTGCCGCAAACTCTGTTTGTCTGTCTGTTTGATAGTCTGTCCTGCGACATTGAGGTGTGCAAATAATTTTTAGTAAGTTTCAGTTTTGAAAAGCTCCGTTCCCCCGATGACACAGTTACTGGAATTGTCAGTAAGAGCCTGAGTGCAATTTCGCAGTTTTGGAATGTTCCTTCAATCCCCTTAAGGACACGAAGAGTTTTGAGTGCAGTATCTGTCCCCTTTGGAATTATGTCTCGATGTACCCTCAGCTCCTGGAAAAGGTCCAGTGCATTTATGTCATGGGATTCGGACGTTCTCAGATCATCACCCAGTCTTACTCATTGCCTGTACAGATCTCCCTATTCCATGCCATATAGTTTTTTTGATATCAAAAAGAAATCCAAACATTTCCCCAAACCCCTGCATTTCCGTAAAACGTGTTCTTAGAGCAGTGAGAGCCTAATCCACGACAACTAAAAAAATTGTCTGTTACAAAATTTGATTTTCATCCCGTTTGCGTTTAATGTGATGGGTCAATATCCGTCTCTAGAGCTATCTCTGTTGCAGAAACCTTTGCTGACACAAATCCATCATTAGCTGCATGTCGCTGGACTGAAAAAGAACTAACAGTGTTTATGGCAAACAGAACATCATACCATATCACCATAGACAAAATTAATTCAAAGTATTGCATTTCATTAGCCAGTGGCATGGCTTCAAACTTCAAGCAAAGCATCAACGATATGACTTGATTGGTATCATATTGCTCTCACACTTTCTACCCGACATTCCCAGCGAGTTTCAGACAAAGGTTTTTGAGTGAGATATGGCTCTCTCGCTTTGAGTATATCCCAACGTTTGACAGTATACAGAATAAAATAGTATACAGTCGTTGCGCAATACCAAACAAGGACATCACTTAGCCATATCACCAAGAGTCAAATTGAGACTGTGGGCTTTTCTCAATATGCGTTCTTTTCTATACTTGTGTTCTCATGAACTTGAAAATCATTCTGAAACGTCATCAATCACCGCCGAAGTACTGTTCCAATTCACAAGTTCGCATTTATTCAAGAACACATAACATTCCCGGAAGTGTTCTCGAATCGTTGGTTTTATCAAGGATGCATGGTGGGTGGTGACTTGGTGGCTTGAAGATTCCACAATGCATTACGTCAGCTCAGCCGTGACACTCACATAAGAGAAATGGCAGCATTGATACATAATAGGCCTACCTATCATAATTGCTGCTACAATCCGATCCATGTTTAGGCTATAAACGGTAGGCTACAGGCTTCACAACTAACGTTAATCATAACTGTCACTTAAACTGCGAACTTCAAACGTTGTTCCCGCCATCGGCAAGTGAATATATTGTTATTAATATTTAATTTAAAAAAATCAATGAGAAACAAATTTAAACAAGCTGGTGAATTATATATTTTATTGTAAATGTCAGAAATACTGGGTAGAGCAATAGGTAAATGACTAGACTCCCGAGCTGTTCCGAGAGAAGCTGCCGTTGGCAAGAACGCTGCCGTCTGCAAAATTGAGCGTCCTGTGTCCTCGCGTTCTCCAGAGTCTGGACTCACGATTTTAACTTTTCAAGTTCGAACTTTCAAGAACGGTAGACCGTTCTTTAGCGTACTTTGTATTGAGAAAAGCCCTGTGACAACCACATGGCATGAAGTAAACTTGAGAATTGCGACGTAATACATGAGCTTGAACCCCCTGACGTTTTCCCTTCATATTTACCCCGTTATCATACCCCAACAGTCGTTAATATCAAGACCAAGGTCGTCTAGTGCAACCAAAAGAACATCTGACAGGCCCTTCCCTGTTTGATTATTTACTTTAAGTAATTCAATGAAATATTCTTTAATGCTCACATCTAATGATGTCATATTCACAAAATGGAGGACATGTGAAATCTGCTCTTTATGGCTCGTGTCAGGCGTACAATCAAGAATCACCAAAACATATTTAGCTTTCTTTGTGTCACTCACAATTGAATTTCTGACGTTTGTGGCCATCTGAGAAATTAACTCATTTTGAGTCTGAGGGCCTAGATAATGTGCTTGAGTTTCATTGTCTTTCATGCTCCAAAGGTGCTCGCTCATAGGAGCGTTAAATTGGGAGATCATTTGGATCAACTTCAAAAATTGACCATTATTTTCTTCGTACAGTTTAGAATTTGTTCCTCGAAAAGCCAAAATACTTTCTGATAAGAACTGCACAGCTGCAATGATGCGTGTTAAAACATCTTGCCTATGTGCCTTTTCCCTTGATATTTGCCTTTGAAGTGACTGGTCTAATACATGTCTCTGTATCAAATCTGCGTTTAGCCTCAATCCACTTTGCGGCACTTGATATGTGATCATGGGAGGTTTTGTGTTGTTTTAGCATAGTTGCAAAATGTTTCCAATCATTACTTCCCCCATTAGCAAGATTGGGCCGACTTGAACAAATGCTAAAAAGCTTACAACAAAAGCAAAACACGGAGTCTCTTCTCTTGGAATACACAAGCCAGTCTCTATGAGTCTTTTCGCCATTGGGTAATTTGCATACATACTGTAGAACTCCTCAGAAAAGTGTCTTTTGTCCGGGGTCAAGGGGAAATCATAGCTTTCACACCTTGATTGGTCCTTTTTGGATGAGCAAACTGCCTGGCCACAGATGTGCAGGCCAAGTGCCTGGGTCGCTCAGATCTCCCCGCGCTGAGACTTCTTTTCTGGACAGATAGCTCGCCTTCCCGCGACAAGCCTAGCCTAATGACGTCATGAAATAAAATTTAAAAATATTCATTTTTATTAACTTTATTTTTCAATCTTAGAAACAATGTCTATGCAGATTGAAATGAAATACAATTCGTTATTTTAGAGACATATTGTATAAAGAACAGCATTAAAGATTTTGAGATAAATCTGCAACATCATTGGCCAGGTGCAAGGCCCATCAGAGTGCGAGGCCCTGGGTGACCGCCCAATTCTGAAGAACTTTCTGCACCACCCTGAAGAGCCGTGTAATAAATAAGGGATAATGGACGACACGGTGGTCTGAACGGTGTACGGTGGACAGAAAATAATGCATGATCAAGGTTGTAATACGGACAGTGTAATTATTGCATATTTTGAGCATTGTCAGTGGTATAAAATAGCGTTTGTGTTTTTGCCGTGCTAGCTTGCCCCTTAGCTTTCACTATACGCCAATTAATTGTTAATGAAAAAAAAAGTAAGTAAGTATAAGTATATATACTCTTTTGATCCCGTGAGGGAAATTTGGTCTCTGCATTTATCCCAATCCGTAAATTAGTGAAACACACACAGCACACAGTGTACACACAGTGAGGTGAAGCACACACTAATCCCAGCGCAGTGAGCTGCCTGCATCAACAGCGGCGCTCGGGGACCAGTGAGGGGTTAGGTGCCTTGCTCAAGGGCACTTAAGCCGTGCCTACTGGTCGGGGTTCGAACCGGCAACCCTCCGGTTACAGGTAGGCCACGGCTGCCCCTAAAGGATTGTCAGGATTGGCTGCCCCTAAAGGATAGGTCTTGGTCAGAACCATGGAGGTATTATATATAACTGGAGAGAGTGACTAAGTCCCGCCCTCTATACAATGAATGGCAGAGGCTAGGCTAGTAAATCCGGCCAATTCATAGTCAACGCCATATTGAACACTGGGGCTCGGATCCAGCGCCAGTCAGCTCTGACCATGCGCCAAGTTCTAAAGCTGGAAATGACGCATGAACCAACGTCGATTTTTATTGGATATTCTGTAAAGACAGAGTCGTCCTCCAGTTAGAGGGTGGCGATAATGCACATACTTGCACACGTTGCATGTGCTTGCCACGTAACAAGAAGAAGAAAAAGTTGCTCGGGAACGCGCATGGAGTCCAGTGGAGTCGGCCTGAAGCGCAACTTAATTTCATTGGATAACAGCGGCTCTAACTAAGAGCGGTCTGCCTGACGTCCTGCTGCTGCAAATATGCATTCGAACATGACGTGAAATATCCGTTGTCGAACTATAAATAAACCATTCGGTTTTTAGTGCCATGTGTAGCGTATTTTTACAGTCTATGATTAGTTTGTTGTTTTATTTTATTGTTTGCCAGCATGAGCGGACAATTACGTCCCCAACTCATCTAAAATGTGGTGTCTGGAAATACTTTGGGTTGTACACCGTAGATGGTAAAGTAACGTTAAAGAGAATGTAGTCTGCATATACGATATCAATCTTCGGCTCACCTGTCGAGTTAGGCTACCATCCAAATGAGGCAGCAGAGTCAGAGGCACAGTAGACGGCCAGCATCGCCAGGCGTCCAACATCGTATGATTGCATACTTTCCGTAAATCCTACATTATGTCCGGGGTCTGCTATTTACTTTGGCTTCGCAAAGCACAGGTATTTATTTGGGGTAGGCTTATTCGAGGCAGAACTTTATTTCTTACATTGTGCGTTTTATTGTGAGACATGCGTTTTGTTTGGAACGGCATACTAGGCTATCAAAAGCATGGGATTTAATTTACTTTTGGACTTTTAATATATAGTAAAAATGTTGAGACTGATGGGCACTTAAATCTACGGGGTATTTGATGATCACTGTAAAGTTTCATGTAGTTGAAAAAGTGTTGGAATTTCCAGCTGTTTATTGTGAGACAACGCAGTCCCTTTCACTCATTCATTGAACGTGCGCTGTGCTCTAATGGAAACCTTATTGCGTAGCGAAGTCGCCTAAATTGAGCTATTTTTTTTTTAATTATGCATGGTTTACTTTTTATTAAATTTGTAGGCTGGAATGCCTCGCGGCAATAATTGTGTTTCAATGTAGTAGCCTACTGATTCAGCCTCTGGCAAGCTCAAAAGGGGGCGGCTATGGGTTGACAGCAACGTGTGACCATGGTGTAACGAGACAAGGGCTTTATGCCGCTGTTGTGTAATTTATTGTATTTAATCATGTTTAGGCTATTTTTGTTCGGGACAAACAACAACGAAACAAGATCAATACACTTTCTTTATTTGTCATATGATGCATAAATAACCATAATATACACGTCTTCTCATAGGCTCCTCAAGAAATATGCACTGAATAATGTTTGGCTGTAGCCGCCGGATAGGTACCCGCCCACCAACATGTACGCGCATGAGAGCTCGTGCCCAACACGGATTTTCGTGCATGGAGCTGGTTCCAAATGCTCCTTGCAGCGCCATACTTGAAAATGGCGTATGCTAACATGCCGAAGCTAATCTGCACGCTCTTGACCCCCTGGTCAGAACTCCACCAATTAACGTAATTTTGCTTTCAAACAACAAAAGTTTGAACTTTTTAACTACTGAAAAATAGACCCTTGGTTGTTTTTACTCCAGAGTGTCCCTATTCAGTCCCTCCAGGAATTTGCGATGTTGCGATCGCAACAATTAACGCAAATTCAGCAAATCCTTGTGAATTCTGGGCGACCTCGCAATTTTTTGTCCAAATTCCCCGTGAAATTTCACCTACCACAACAGTCCCTCGCGCAGAATATTGAGTCAGATGCCATACTCACTTCTGCAGACACCAGAGACTGCCCTATAACTTTTCACTCCTCTGCAGTTTTGATGACAATAAATAGAAGGCTTACGTTAATGATCTGCTTTACTTGCATCTCTCAACCTGGTGTTGCTAACCTACCTAGGCTATGAAAGTAAGTTAATTAAGGCCTACCTGGTTTACTGACATTTGAGTAGGCTACAGTATGCAACTCATTGGCAAACGTTTCACCTGGAGATGTTCTTTTAGCTCGTGTCATGTTTGCTAGCTTGTGGGCTTCCCACACTAGTAGTGCTACCAAAATCATAGAAATTAATAACATTGCAATACATTTACCTCTTCTATGATCCAAGAATGATGTCATTCAAGTTATTTTTAACATTTATTTTAACTAATGACATAGAAAACATCCCGAATTCCATCCACATAGCGTAATGCACTATGCAAAAAGTGATTTCCACTCGTAGCCGAACACAGTGAGATGCAAGCCTTCCAATCAACTTAGAAAACGCTACTCTCACGCCCTTAAAGTGGCAGGCAGTCAATTAGACTTAAACACCACATAATAACATTAAAGAAAAGTGTAATCTAATAGTTTAAACCAATATGAAATTAATACTTTATTAGTATGAAATTAATACTTTATAGTTTAAACCAATATGAAATTAATACCAATATGAAATTAATACTCACTATTAGTAATTATGCAAGTCACAGAATATGAATTATTAAAAAGATACGAACTTAATATGATTTACATATATGAATGTATTGAAACATAATGACATGATGCCATGGGGCTGTCTTTTTTGGACAGTTCTACGAAAGGTTATACTGCTTTGTGAATTACCCCAGTCAAAGAATTTACACAAATAAAGTAGCCTAGGCCTACTTTGATTTTCTGTAAACCATACTATTTACCTTTACTAAGCATCAAGATGATCAGTGTAATTTTGGTCTTGCTAACCTTGCAACACCAAAGAGTTTTTTATACCTTAAAATAATGTTTCCAAAATCATTTCAATGGTTCATCAACTCGTAACAGGGTGAACGGCAATTCTACCAGAAAGACTCAGTAGACAGAATAGAATCAGTTAACAATTTAATTAGTAAAGGAACGGCTTGGATACAAGCATGATAGAGTCCTGAATAGGTAACAATCTTTGGCGTAGGCCCCGTCTTGGATCCGTCCAGCGATGAGCGGATCTCGTCTCCTGCCGATGGATGAAGAGGAGTTAGTTTGATGCATCCTGATGGATGACGTGGATAGCCCTTTTTGGGCGGCAGTCTTGGCTGCGCCGATGCGGAATGAGTGAGAAGTGAACCTCTTTGGAGAGAGGTTACATTTAAGCCGCATGTTAGCTAGATGGCTGCTGAAAATTAGGTAAAGTGTGAGCCGTAGTTTAAGGTAGTGAACGGGGACCAGGGAAGCAAAACATGGTTAGGGTTAAAAGGTTAAACATGATTTACTCAGGATCAATGCAGGGGAATAGAGCTTGTGGTTGCAGATGCTTGGGACCGGAGCAATGAGTTAGTTGATATGGGTGCTTGAGTATATTCGCATCAAAGATATGTGGTTTAATAATTAGAATAGATGAGCATTATGACTAGTTTTGTGGAAGACTAGTGCTTGTGAAGCCAGATGTGTGTTCTGGTTCGATAGCTCACCTGCAGCGGCTAGAGTGAGCTGCAGACCCAAGGTCAAGATGGATGCGTGAGAGCTACACCTTAGCACCTGCTCTTGGAAAGCCCCCCAAAATAAGATTAGAAGCATCAGTAATGCGAGGGAAGCATGACCTTGCGACGTAGACAAAGGACTTCTCAGGACAATTCATGCCTGCATGTGACAGGAGGAAGAAACATATGTAACTGAAATATGACAAGACAACAAGCAGATGAGTGCTGGAGTACCATTGGTGCTTATGCATCTCAGAGTGCAGAGGAGCTCTGAGTGACGTAACGAGAGCTCGCTATACCAGCTGCACCAACTGTGGCAGGATAGTACAGTTTAGAACTGGCTGCTGGAGAGACAATGAGTAAAGGTAGTAATGAGAAGAGAATAAGCAATACATATCACCTAACTGGATGCAGAAATTATCAGTCATGCGCCAAGCACTGGCCCCTGAGTGATGAGTGGAGGGGTGTGCATACACGTGACATTACATGTGGCCGGCACATTTTTAATCAAAGCGACTGACAATGTACCCTGGGAATCCAGAGTTCTCACGGAAGCGTTTGTTCAGGGAGAGACTCGAGTCTGGCAAGGAGTATGATGCACATAACTTTTGCCCCTTGCATCGCGGGGAACCAATCATATCTGTGTAGCTGATATAGCGGGCCAGAGGCGATCTAAACAGATGACAGGCGTAGTGTCATCCAATTGCGTCGAAGTCCGGAATCAGCAGTTAACCCTTTAGGCGCCAGAGGTTTTTTTCCGAAACGATCAATTTTGACATCTTCATTTCAAAAGGCTATATCTTAAAAGTGATAAGAGATAGAGACTTTCTGTAAATTAGAGAAATATTAAGGATGACCCAAAGTTTATGTAGAGATTAAATGTGTATATCTAATTTGCATATTATGACGTCATATGGTGGCGGCCATCTTGGATTATAGAATTTTCATGAAAAGTCGCATGTTTGAATGATAAAATGCACCACTTCTTTCCCCCCAAAATGTCCCTCACCTTCTGTATGCTATATTGCACAATACTGAATGCTCAGGTAAATAGTAAGTAGTGAACAAACTGTGTAAATCATTACTAATAAATGGCATAACAAACCAAATGCATGTAGCGGTAGACTGGCCTTTTGCTGTAGAGATTTTCCATTTACTACATACAGTAGGCACTCTGATTCCATGTATGGGGCACATATAGATTATTCAGATGACACACAAACACAAGTAGACAAGACCTGTTTAGTTCAAAAGCTCATTTGCCACGGCAAGGCACAGATCAGGAGTGAGATGACAAGACAAGAGACAATGTTAGTATTTTTTTTCTTTTTGTTGTTTTTGTTGATGTTTTTTTTCTTAGCTGACAAAGACACACACATCACAAGGACATGAACACACAAAAAGGAACACATAGTGTATGTCCTAAATGATCAGGGAAATAGACAGCGAATCAACAGTGTAAATCATTACTAATAAATGGCTGACATTTTTTTTTTTTTTTATGTAGCAGGCCTTTTGCTGTAGAGATAATGACTCCCTATCCCTATCCATACAGGGCCGGCATTCCCATCATCTTGTGATAGACTATGCATGACCTAATGTGTGTGTGTGTGTGTGTGTGTGTGTGGGGAAGAGCTGGCGTCACCACCTCCACCATGCGAAAGCAGCATAGCCAGATCTGCCTCGCCGAAAGTGGCGGAATTTGCGCAGCTCGGACTAGGCCTACTGTCATTCTCATTGCGACTCCCCACACTGCCACTACGTTTCCCCCTAACTCTCCTATGAGCACTTCGACCTTGTCTAACATACCCAGTCGCATTAGACAAAGGCTCCACCACGTTACTGTCGCCCTTGATTGTGGAGAGGCAAAAAAGACAGAAGCTAGCTATTAGGCTACCTCCAGCCTTGTTAAGCCACACCACTAACACCCTGCTAACTTCCCGATGAACACCAACCCTTGAAACATTATTCCCACCAGTGACATTGGGCAAACGATTCAACGTTTGTGCTTGGTGTAAGCTAAACTATGGAGTAAACTCTCACTTTGTCCAGCTGCATCATTGAAGGCAGGGACGCATCTGAAGCCTCACTAAACGAATCACTGTCATTTCCTGAAGGCAGATATTCCCCTTCAGAATCAGGGTCCGCGAATAGAAGACCCAACACTTCATTTCAGGTAAACTTTTTTGATGCCATTAGACGATAATCTAATGCAAATACTCGCTAACGTTGACAATATCGCTCTGACTAAGTGGCTCACACGCACACTAGCTCCGGTATTGCACGCACTGATTCAATGCACTGTAGCTCAAAAGTTTTGTTTATACCATGACCTTTTTCGGACTCGGGGATGACGTATGACATGTCTGCCACCTAGTGGAGTGGATGTCGAACGAAATATGACACCCTATTTGACTAAATCGGCCGTTTTATTCAGTACCGCATCTTGTCGAGTAAACTCGACAGTGGCGCCAAGAGGGTTAACATTGACCGTATAGCGTTATCCGATTGCGTGCAGTGAGATTTCCAAATGTGTGCTTGGTGCCGCCCCCTCGAGTTGGGACATTACGTCATTTGTGGCCAGACCCTTAATCAGTCAGATTGGGTCAGGTCCTCCAGGCTACTGACAATGCGGTAAACATGTTAAAGCTAAAACAATTCTCCCACAATGAATGCCAGTGCAATTAAAAACAATTTAGAAGGTAGAGCACAATAACGAAAAGTGCATCAGTGAGTGCTGGTTTTACACAGACAAGAGTCAGTTCTAGACAGGTGATAAGTGCTTGGATTAGGAAGCTAGTTTTAAGCTGTGCTACAAGAGGAGATATCCTCGAAAGCGCTGGCCTTCGGGAGAATTGTGAAGACGGAGGGATGACCCCACTCTAGTATGAACTGGAAACATGATCCACGCGATTGCGTGATTCTGTGAACCGGCACTGCCATCCCTGTAAGAAAGTAGATGTTAGTGTAATATGTGGAACTGCTTCTCCATTGACGAACTGCATCCCCTCAACAGAAGAGGGGAGGCATGATGCACCTGCAGGGGTTAGCAAATTAAAGATTGGGAGGAGAATGTAAAAGGAACTTGCACGTCCTCCCTGGCGCGATCGCTTTGGGTGAGCATATCTGCCAAAAACAAAACAGCCAAGTTTATACAGCCAAGAGTATACATTATTTGCAGAGGATCCTGCTAAAACGGCAATTCGAGTCAACAATCAATGTGACTGATGGCGTGACTAGATGGGCTGAAATCACATGGACACGCAGAGACCTGTTGTGTTTAAAGAGAGTGCATGAAGGGCGCAGCATTGGCCTGAAGGAGACTTGAGTCTGCCAGTGATGATGGACCGCTCCGTTTGACCTGCGAGAAGGAAGGAGTGGTTAGACAGGTGACATGTAGCATCGTCATCGGTAAAACAACCAGCCAACGGCTATGTTGGTAGGCCACCACTTAAACCATAACTAGCGAAATGTAAAATTGCCGACATAATCATGAACAGCCGGTAACCATTAACACCAATATATGGAGTGCTGAAGCGACCCACTGGTGGGCTGTGAGCAAAGTGAGGCCTGCCATAGAATTCCTAGGAACCCAATACATAATACGGAATCAGAAAAGACATTTCAAACATCCAAAAGACGCTAGAAGGATATGTTAAATACACAAATGACACAGCTTCTTAATTAAAAGCTCAACCAACACCATGTGGGCATGAGCCCATCACTGTGGTGTCAGCTCATGAACACTGACATAGTACGGGCATTGAAAAGAAAACACCTATTATTGCCTAGATAACAGCTTGTGTGACATACTGGCAAGTGATGACCATGGGCCGGCGTGCCGTCATTTTGGTTCGAGCTTTGGTGCAAGACCCCCCAAAATTGAGAACCCAGATAGCCGAGAACGTCGGGGACGTCACGGCATACCTTGGACATGACAGATCAGCGGTAGCTGAGAGTAGTTTGATCAACGACAACTAGCAATCAACAGCCCGTGCCACATTGAGCAAGCTGAAGCGCAAACTCGCATACAAGACCGACTGAGGAGGACTTGAGCAGTGCATGCAGAGAATCAAGGCCGTGTAGACTTCCCACCAGAAGGTATGGGACGCAATCCCAGATGATTAAACAAATGCAACGAATGAACTGGCTTCCCGCGGCCATGCACAAGGAGTGATACCTGAACCGAAGTTCCAGCAAACGAGTAGCCTAGCCTAAAGCCTATGCAGCCCAACGAGCCGCGAGGCAAATTAAGAGGCTACACAAAAAAACAACTGGTTTGGCGACGCTCAACCAAGGTAGACATCGAGATAACCACAGTGAGTGTAGAACATCAATTAAACAGGTCTTAATGCAGGGTTGGGTTCAACGGCAGCGTGGTGCAGGCTAGCAATTGACAGCACAAATTGCAGGGATTATGAAATCAGCAGGAATTATTGTAAGGAGGCCTAAGTGAAAGTTAAACTGTGCCAGACAAGTCAGTTTGTTTGCTGCCCGCCGAATATCGTTGGCAAGCAGGTTGCACGACTGTGGGTAGAGTGTAGCCCAGCTCGAGGAGCTTGGGAAGAGAAAGCACAACAGCCTTACCAACCAGACGCTGTAGCTTGAGAAATCGTTGCCGAAAATAACATGGGCCTGCAACAGAGTTGTGCAAGGACGGCGACCCGGCAGTAGGTTACCGTGAAGTGAAGGCTGCAACAGCGTGAGCGTGACTGGCTCCGATATGCAGAGATTAGCGATGAAGCGACATGCAGTGGCCCTGACCGAAGGACGCACAGGTCTTAACAGCGCAGCAAACGAGTGCGGTTGGACTGTAACAAGTAACGCCACTGAGGGCAGAAGGTAAAAATGCAGAGAGCCCAGGTCCACGCGGAAGCCTGAGCTAGAACATCAAAGTCGGCGTACTGAGAAGCAAAAGCAGTGTTAGGAACATATTTAAAGAGCCCACTGAATTCCTATAGGCTAGCGCTGATTGAATGAGTGAATGAATGATCAGATTGCAGGGCTTTCCCGAAAAGTAGGGAAAGCAAAGATTGGCTCCATGTAAGCATGGGAGGAGTAAAGGCTACACTACGAGTCTTCCTAGTAGAACTTTCGCTGAAGCTATCATTTCTGCATTCACTTCGTGGCCCTCTATCGGCTATAACCGCAATATGTAAGTTTGCCAGATCAGGTAGCGGATCTGTAGTTCGATGGAATGAGACATAAGAAACTACAAATTTGACTTGCATCTGATGTCGCAATACATCGTACTCTTAAAAGTCATGCAAAATATTCTACCTTGTCTGTGGACAACGTTATTTGCAAAGCCGGTGCTGGATAAACAAATAGCGTGCGTGCGACAGAGGGAAAGTTCTTTGGTGTTGCTTTAATTGCCCTCAATTAAATGTTTGTTTTTTTAAATCGCAACTATTTTTGCAATTTTCACTTCCTCCCTCAATTTCTTCGCAACAAACAGCTAAAAACACCGCAACTTCCATCGCAATTTTTTCGAAAAGTTGTCGCGAAATCAGGCATTTTAGATCGCAACAATCTCAAAAAATCCTCGCGAAATCCTGGAGGGACTGCCTATTACAGCGAGTTCAGGACTGTGCCTGACCACCATCTCAGATGCCCCTCTTCCTTTGTTTTTGATGGCCTGATCCCCTATAATTTTACACTCTTTGGAATTCTGTTTTTCATGAGTTCCAGTACCTTTCAGCCCTTTCTCCATCAGGGTGTCCAGGAGGTAGACAGTTGTGAAGAACCTGTCAAAGAACAGGTGGGTTCCTCTGGGAATGGCCTCGGCCAAATGAAGGACAGCTTGTTCTCCAATGCTCTGTCCATCTGTGACTCTGAAGGTCGTCTTGCCTTGGTAGACCACAAAATCTAAGACCAACCATGTGGCCAAGACAAACACCTTCAATCGGGTATGGGGAAACAAATGGGATCATTTGCTCATCAATGGACAATTTTCCTGCTTTAGGCTGACTTATACATCCTTGCCTCACATTGTTCGTTGTTCCAATTTTCCTGCTTTAGGCTGACTTATACATCCTTGCCTCACGTTCTGAACAGAAGGGGCATGACTTTCCACAAAAAGTCTCTGCTTTTGTCCTTGTCTGAAACATCAAGGTCATTGACAATCCTTAGTTAGTATAATCGATTTCTGTTCATGGATTCCGACACTATTTGAACCCTGGTGTTCGAAGCCCAATACATCTGTATGTTTGGATAACCTAGACAGGCCATGTGGACAGAAATCCCAAAGATGTCTTCAGCTCTTCAGGAGTTGTGTTTAGTGCTGCTCCAGACATGGACCTTCACGTTGGTTTATGCACATAACCATTTCTTAAACACAGAGTCATCAATGTATTGTTCAAAATAATTCATTGGGGTCCAGTTTTGGCATGTTCACATATTGCTGTGAATAATAATAATACGTTTATTTTATATAGACCCAAGGTCGCTTAACATAATAGAAGACAGAATAATGGGAGGATTATCCAGTTGAGGGGTGAATCTTGAGTCTCTCTTATAATCTTACAATGAATCATCAGAATAAATTATATTTGTGGCAAATAATGAAAGTAATAATCTTCTTGTGGCATACATAATTTAAATTATATATATATATATATATATATATATGTGTGTGTGTGTGAATGTATATACCAGTAGTAAAATAGTTAGCAAGGTGTATTTTGTAGTCCTGCCCCAGAGTGGCTGGATGTGGAGGGTTCTGCTTGCTCTGATTATTCTGCCTCTGCTGGCCCTGTCTCAATTTTATCCTCTACGCTCTCTGAGTTGTCTGCCTCAAACACTGCACCTTGGTCTTCCTCATTAGATAACTCAATATCAGAGTTTTCATCAACAATTCACAGGAACATTATCTCTGCCTCTGACAGTGAATCCCCTCCTTTTCATTTAAAAAAATGGAGAACAAAATGCATGGTGTGAGTTCTTCAAGTTTACAAATGTCAGGACAAAATTGAACAGCTGGTAGTCAGGAAGATATGTTGGGTTTTAGTGCCACTTTGTGGATTCTTTTAAAATAGAGAAGCAGTCACTAAAACAGCTGGTTCTTAATTTGCCATTTGTTTGTATTATTTGTTAGGTCAAAATTCAAACTGAACTAGTAGCTTTCAATCATTTCAACCACGCTGTTCACTAGACAATGGGCTCACCTCAAAGGCCTATTTGCATACGGCCTCTCTCCTCGGTCCCCCAGCTCGTGCCCCTGAGTAACCACATCTAACCAACTCAGCTAAATTTTACCCAAGCAGAACATGTTTGTCTTTAGGTCAAATAAAGTCCTCCTTACACTGACAGACTTTGGAACGATTTGCAAAGATTTGGAAAAGATTTTTGAAAGACTACAGTCTCAGACCCTCTCACATCTAAAGACAAGTAGTAGAGTTTTAAGTCACAGACTATGATTTTGCAATGACTAGGGATCTTGCAGGGTCACTATTTACAAGACTGCAACTAGATTAATTTAAATTATTACCCATCGTGCAATAGATAAACAGGAACTGAAATGATAGCATACTAAACTCAAAGTCGTATTTTCGTGTTTCTGCAGCATTGTTTCATGCGTGACATATCTAAACGATATAGAGTCGTTCTGTCATGTGGAAGACAATACATATAAGAAATGACAAATATTATAAGAATAACAAATAATCATATAGGCTACAGCTGTCGCCTACTTTGCCACTTCCTGTTTTGTGTTGGAGAGAGGTCACTATTGGTTTTTATAGTTCACGTCACTATTTGCATGAGCCACGACTAGAAAGACTTGCGATAATATCAAACATGTTTGATATTGTCGTAACGGCAAAACTAGAAAAGGACTGACTCCGACTGACTTACAACCGCTAAGATTGGCACCTTACACTTAATGATCTAGTTGGACGGAGCGCGATTCCAGTACAACTCCCATGATTTCTGTCCGACTTTGGAAATGTAGTCGCCGACTGTGAAAACAGACCAAAATCGTACAATGTAAGGCCGCCATAAGATGAATAGGGCACATACAGTATGTCTTTACAAATGCCATTTCAGCTATGGTATTTTCCTCTTCTACAATTTATAGATCTTCTTTTAATGTTTTTGTTTTAGATAAGCAAGAATAGGCTAGCCTAGTGGTGCATTTATGAGCAAGAGGGGGAATTCTATAGTTCTACAGTTTAGGGGGGCTTCGTCACACCTGAACTGGGGACTACAGTTTGAAGTGGGGACATTGTAAGACCTCCCAGGAGAATGTTTTGACATCACTCTAGTGTAAGATAAGAAATGGACTTGTTCCATGCCCAAATAAGTCACTTCATTGTTTGTTTATATTAAACTCATACAGTAAGCTGCAGGTGATTGTGATATTGAACAATACTTCCCAAAGTACCTTTGAGTAACTAGCTAGCTACCCTATGAACATTAGCAATGTTGCCCATTTGTTGTTGTCAAGTAAACGCTCTCAGTTTCGAAGTATGGAGTATGGAGCACATGAACGCACGATAGGTTACACATCTCCAACTAAAATCAGATGTGAAATCTTCATGACTAACATTCTATACGTACAACCGGTGTTTTGTCATAAAGAGACATTTCTCTGCATCACACCTCTTTTTAGGGGAACGCAAGCTAGCATTATATCATTGATTCCAATGGAAAAGTCAAATAGTAGTCAAATGTTATATCTAGTTTGAAGACATTAACACACATGAAACATAGGAACAGAGATGCACATTTACTCTTCTTCACATCGTGCAGTATATTCAACACAACACTCACACTAGTGCTAGCATCCTCTAGTAGGGAAAAACCCAGAACGATCTGATTAAGGTCACTACCAAACACTTCTCAATTGATTCTATAGTACTTTTTTGCGTAGAATCCATTTCTGCTTGGGACATTTTTATATCACGCATAGTTAATGAGATAATTTGCATATTTGAATACATTAGCGAATATAAATGCATAATAAAGAAATGTACTGATAATATGACTGTATATATTATTTGATTGTTATATTACTATGTCTTATTTGCATTTTAATTTATGTTGATATTGTACAGCACTTTGTAACTTTGTTTTGAAAAGTGCTATATAAATGAGAATAATTTGCAACTAATCAGATCGTTCTGGGTTTTGCCCTGTCAAAACTGTGCAACTCACCAAGTGGTTAGTGGTGTTCGTTGATGTTCCAAAACAAGTAGCGTAGCGAAATACAGTTTCTGTCGTGTTTTATTTGGCATTTTGTAAAATCCCATTGATTTCTGTTGGAAGACTCATTGCACGTTGATATTACTGCGCCACCGTCTATGCTTCAGGTTCAAATATTGAGCGGAAGTTTATACACGGTTGTGAGGTGTTCCACAATAGGCCTAGCAAATTAGACGGCTGGAAATCATACATTGCATCGATATATGCTTTTAACTCATTGAATGCCACGCTGTTTTCGGAAGCTTTGGCCCAGAGTGCCAGCAATCTTGATCATTGTTGGCGATTTTTGTAGAGCCACAGCGTATTCTATGTTATAGCTATGGACACATACTATGGCTTGTTGTGAGACTTTAAGCTCTTAGTGGGTACAAACCGTTTATTTCTACATGCCTCTGTTCCTAAGAAATCCCAAGCTAAACAGTGGCTAGTTTTCAGCAAAATCGCTGTTTTATTTCTAGAAATGGAGATGTAGCGTCTTTGATGAAATATGAAGTGTTGCCTGTAAAGATTCCAGGAGGTGACCTAGCGAGACCTGCCACCTAGTGATAAACCCATTAAAAAATGGCCTGGTTTTGACCTGACGTGCATGTGTCACTGATTCAACCCAAAGCGGAAACCATCAAAAGCAGAGTTTTAAGACTAAATGTCCAGATAAAATGTCCAGATTGTGTGTTTTCATGAGTTTTCGATCGTCATATATTTCATTTCCATTCATCACAGAGTTCCCAAAATCACATATAAGGTGTGTTAGAGTGTCTAGTTTCGTAAAAAAAAAAAAAGCTAAAAACGTAATATTACATTTTTGGCACTCAACGCATGGGAAGGAAAAACGTAATATTACGTTTTTGGCACTCAACGCATGGGAAGGAAAAACGTAATATTACGTTTTTGGCACTTGACCAATCGTCAAAATTTCGGTGTCCACCACTCTAGTTCATCCAAAACAAACCAGAAAAGGGCCTTAAAGTGCTAAAAACCGGAATTGTCCTTTAACTCATTGAGTGCCAAAAACGTAATATTACGTTTTTCCTTCCCATGCGTTGAGTGCCAAAAACGTAATATTAAGTTTTTAGCTTGTTTTTTAAATTACGAAACTAGACACTCTAACCCACCTTATATGTGATTTTGGGAACTCTGTGATGAATGGAAATTAAATATATGACGATCGAAAACTCATGAAAACGCACAATCTGGACATTTTATCTGGTTTATCTGGTTGCCGCTTTGGGTCGAATCAGTGACGCATGCACGTCAGGTCAATCACTAGGTGGCAGTCTCGCCAGGTCTCGCTGATCACTTCCCGGAAAGTTTACACAAGTAAGTAACAGGCAACACTTCATACGTCACTTCACATATTTCACTTCATGAAAGACGTTACAGTATATCTCCATTTCTAGAAAAAAACAGCGATTTTGATGAAAACTAGCCACTGTTTAGCTTGGGATTTCTCAGGAACAGAGGCGTGTAGAAATACACGGTTTGCACCCACCGAGAGCTTAAAGTCTCACCTTTTAAACAAGCCATTGTATGTGTTCATAGCTATAACACAGAATATGCTGTGGCTGTACAAAAATCATCAACAATGGTCTAGATTGCTGGCACTCTAGGACAAAGCTCCCGAAAGAAGCTTGGCATTCAATGAGTTAAAGGCACACTATGCAGGTTTTTTAGCTTAATATGCACGTTTTTTTTAGCTTAATTTACCTTCATTTAACAGCTTCAGAGTCATTGGAATGGTTATACTGTATGACTTTTTTCGAGTTGAATGGTGGCAGTCTCGCTTCCCCTTAACACCTGTGAGCGGAAAAACCACCCTTGCAACTGTGGGCCGACGGGCCGACGACCTCAGTGTCAGGAAGTATAACGAGTTTAAAGAATTGCTTTACTGCATTCAAAAACACATACATGCCAGACACCGGCTAAAAACAAGCTAGCGATGGAGTTTCTCAGACATTCATCATGACAGAGCCAGCGAAAAATAAGCAAAAACCGAAAAAAACTGTAAGGAAATTGCCAATACTGCATAGTTTACCTTTAAGAACCTATGTGGTTCCATATGGCACCCTTTGGGTCACAGAGTCTAAGGACAAGTTGGCTCAATTGGCTCCTTCCAATGTTTTGCTCTTTGCTTTTCAGAGCAAAACAGTGGAGTGAGTCAGGGTCACACATTTTAAAGGTGTTGCCAGAATGTAAGGGCTGTTACGGTGTGTTTCCACACAACGAAATTTCGCGTCGCTCTCATTGAGATTGAATGGAGACGAAATTCGCCCTAGTTGGGCGAAATGAAAGCAAATCGCCGAGGCAGGCGAAACAAAGTTGGCCAAAGTTTAACTTTATTTAAATGAGGACCATTTGAGAACCAATCAGGTCCGCGTCTTTGTGTTTGGGGCGGGAGTTACAAAAAGTCTGACCAAGATGGGCGGAGACTACCTGAGCTGTAACACAAACATTTGTATGTGATTAAAATGTTTCTACACGAACATTGGCACTTGTATCAACACAAATTGTGGTTTATATGCCACACGAACTTAGTCAGAGCACATACACCACTAAATAGACCAATATATATGTTAGTTTAAGCACTCGATCTTTTTAGCTAGCTGACGAAATGCTAGTATTTTAGGACATTGGATTGCATAAAGACCCCTGGATATCTTCATTAAGTACTTAAACGTTTGAATTAGCTGATTAGCCTAATTAGCTCGCTTGCCACCACTGGCTAGACACTACAGTCAAAAGGTTAGCGGTTTCGCCGTCACGCCCCCGAGGCGAAATTTCGCTGGCCGAAAATCGCGAGGTGTTTCGCTGTGTGGAAACACACCGTTATGAATATTGATAATTAAGGGTATTGGCCTAATTCTACTCTGCATGCATTGTTGGCCTTCTTCCTCTGTACCCGGAGGATACTTTTGCAGAACACTGCATGGAAGGCTTCAGTTATATGTTTATCCCAGTTTCAAAACTCACATTTTGTGATTGGACCCCATACCTCACAGCCATGTGTCTTTTTCTCCATCTCTCACTCAACTCCATTTTCATTACTCTTGCAGTTACAACATACTAAATGTCATGGGGGTGCCACTACACTGGCCTCGTTTAGCCTCTGGCTGTTGTGTACATCTCTCCTGTTTTAATTAACAGAGACATAGGAGTTGGCCTGGGATGGGGGTTATGTATATCCATTGCAGTCTGTGTATTGTGTTTGCTACTTTTTTCCCTGCAGCTGTATATCATGCTCCATTGAGTGCCTATAAAGGGTTTACTGGATGAATTCACTTCCAAAAAGATTAGATGGATATATGCAGAGAAAATACAAATGGATAGTTCATCATGGTGGTAGCAGTATGAACATTTGGACACCTTGTGAAAGTTTTGAAATTCAGGAACTCATGTAAAGTTGAGGAACTTATCCTTAGTAAGGAGCTTGTAGAAAGGCATAAAATGACATTTGCATGGGCAAGCACTGAGCTGGAACCAATGAGAGAGAGATATATATGAAGGCAGAGGGAATTTGTGCTTGGACTTGCAGACTTGCAGAATAAGGAAGACAATGTTTATTTTTTGTACTGTCATCAACATTGTCTGGCAAATATAGAGCAAGCAATTTTGTCTTGTTTTTTCGTCAGGGCATAATGAACTGAGATTTCGCTGTAATTTTTGTTGTAAAATGCTGTTCCATTTACATTCTCGATACAATTATAAGTCATGAAATAAAAGGTTGTTGATGAATAATGCTTGTCAGAATTTTCATTGATCTGCAGTGCCCACAAGTGGGTTGTTGACTGGACTGCCAATGAAGTGTTATGGTGACCTTTGATAACACCATAGCACAAGAAAAAAATGATTTCATCTAACAGCAAAACTGAAATACTGATAAATGTAAACAAGTTATGTAAGTAAATGTAACTTTGTTAACCACACAATTCTGCAATCATTGAAAAAAAAGCAACATGTTTCTAACTTGCTTTGTCTTCATTACTTGTAATGAATCAACGACCAATCATTTCCATGGAAAGGGCCTCCCAGAAACTTCTCATTTTAACCTTTCCATGAAAGTCCTCTGAAGGTTAAGGAAGATCAACTAAAGTCATAATTTGTCATTGCACAAAAAGTTGATTCTGAGAAAACTCCAGTCTGACTTATAATTCCACACATTCCTACCTGAAAAATGTAAAGCTCCTTTTATATGGAGGTCCATGATAACCACTGGTGGATGATCACCACAGATGACACAGGACTAGTGATAATCATTTTGTGTAAGGGTCTCAAAATGGAGGTAGCTATGCAGAGGGGTACTGCACTCCTGCACAGCACTAAAGGGAGGTTTATACCTGCCGTTCTCAGCCTTGCGTGCTCGTGTGACGTCAAAGTGATGTAGATTCCTTTGGCACACGGCAAATTTCAGCCTTGCGCCAACAGGTTGTGCAAAGACAAATTCTTATGACTGGCGCGCGCGGTTGCGTCTAGTAGGACAGATGGGCGAGAAGCCCAGATCAGAGAGCAGGTGTGCCTCTACAGGCATCAGACACCACAAGTTCATTCATAAATCAACAGAGGACAACATCAGACAATATCAGCCCGACATGTTGGCATTTCATATACTGTATAGCCCACATCTTAAATAAAGTAGGCCTAGTAGAATAATAAAGATAGCCTACATTCTTTTGGAAACACAATGTATAATTAGGGATCATATCACCTATGTGGTTTGTGGTAGAATTGGAACTGATTTGTGAACTGTTTTCATGAAGTTTGACTAGTCAGTTTGAGAAGATAACAAAGTTACCAGTGAGAGTTGCACAGAGGAATGGCTCATTTGTTACAGTCGTGAAGTTTTAACAGTCAGAGTTTCAATACAGGGAATTAAGAGGCAAGAACTAGGAACCAGGGACATGGTACAATAATAATCCAGCAACCAAAGTAGCTCTACTAGCCTGGAAAAATCCAAACACATTCACAAAGTGAATAGAGTCTGGTAACTTTTGATTGGGAAACGTTTCCAACAATTGCATCGCAATTCAATTCAAATTAAATTAAAAAAACTTTATTTATCCCCGAGGGGCAATTTTCTCTATGCAGGCATAGTGACATATAAGACATAACACAACATATAAGACATAACACAAGATATAAGACAGGACAAAAGAAAGAACAGGACAGACAGGAGTGTAAGGGGGGGGGGGGTTAGTCCCTGGAGGAGGGGGCTTGGAGCATATTCAAGTTCAAAAGGCGAATAGCCTCAAAAGTAAAGGTGGCCTTCCTCCTGTTAGTCCTAGTCAGAGGACAGCGCAGACGCCTGCCAGAAGGCAGCCATTCAAAAACTTTGTGTAGGACATGGGTAGAGTCTTCTAGGATGCAGTTAGCTTTCCTTAATGTTGCCTTGTCGACCGTGTAGTGATGTCAGAGACTGAAGAGGGTGGCCAATGATTTTTTTGGTGCGATGGGCACTAACTTTGAAATCATTGGTCCAGCCTTACCAATCACATTGATTAGAGATTCCTAACGTTACTTCCTACTTCGCCTTAACTTTACAAATTGACAATAAACAGCATCAACAGTCAGGAAACAATGTATGTGGGTCTACCTTTGCTGTAAATAAATTTCTGCATTTTTTGACGTTTGCAGGTGTTGCTACTTCTGTTTATCACAATAAGTTTCGGTTTAATCTTCCCCTCTCCTTACTTTCTTTTAGTAAACTCTGTGTAGGCTACACAAACAATATTCTCAATGCTCAAGTTCATGTGTAGAGACACTGCTGATACTTTGATCAAAGTTTCATGTTTTGTCGAGCCTTCTTAGTGTTTCAAAAATAGCGATTTTGATGCGATCATGTATCAAAATAGTGCCCCTACAATTCCCATTCAAAAGGCCATTTGACCCGAAAACGACAACACAGACAATCTTAAAAGTGGTGCTTCGGACGTAAATATGCTTTTAAACTAAAGTTTGACTCGGGTACATTCACAGAAAAATTCATCGTAATGCCTTAATTTAAAAAAAATTGTAAAAATCCAACCTTGAAGGATACCAATATTTTTGTGAATGAATAATGTATCGTAAATAAATAAATGTTCTTCCTTAAAATACAGGGTGCATAAGTTTGGGCACCCCAATGTTAAATTCCCATAGAGGCAGGCAGATTTTTATTTTTAAGGCCAGTTATTTTATGGATCCAGGATACTATGCATCCTGATAAAGTTCCCTTGGCCTTTGGAATTAAAATAGCCCCACATCATCACATCATCATACAGTAGAGAGATTGGCATGGTATGGTCTAGGTATGGTGAAGGGCATGTGATGATGTGGGGAACTTTATCAGGATAAAGTTATGTTACATAACATTTAGTAGATGCTTTTATCCAAAGCAACAAACATATGTCAATTACATACAAGGGAGACTCTTCCCAGGGCAACTTCGTGCCTTGCTTAAGGTCACAATGATGGGAGCCGGGAATGAAACCCACAACTTTTCAGGATACTGCATGCTAGTCCAGCTCCTTAGCCACTACGCTACCACTGCCCCATGTTTTCTCTTATTCTGATATATACTTTATATAGCATAGCAATATACAGTACTGACTATCACTCTCTGGCCCCTTGATATCATTAAAATCCATTCCAGTTGCAACAGTGCCATTTCATTTTCATTGATTCTGTTTATTGCATTAGAACTACATTTGGACATTACTCACTGTCATAACAACACAAAATGGGATCGCTTTATGATAGATGAGATGTTGATTTTTGATTTTATTGGTTCCCAACCAAGTTTGATTCAACAGTCATACACAATTGAGCAATCTGTCACTCATTAATCAACCTGTTTACCTCATCTTTCCCGCAACCAAACCTGGTGTTCAGCCAGGAATGCTGTGACGTGACGTCGGTTGTCTTGTAGCACATTTGGCTGTTAAAACAGCTAATCATGTGTCTGCTATGCTGAGGTGTTCTTGCAATGACAGATAAAGTCAGCCAGGCTGCACACTGTCATCCCTAGGAGGGGTGCACTGCATGTGTAGCTCAAGACGGATGAATAATCGTAGTAGTCTGACTCTGTCATTCCCACCTTGGCCTCTATGGGGTTCCTGTAATACTCAACATGTTTATTTCTTTGCCAAAGGTTAGGACAGGAAGAAATATGTTTTGCACTTAATTTGAAAGCTTAGTGCCAGATCCACCAAA
This sequence comes from Alosa alosa, assembly GCF_017589495.1. Taxonomy (NCBI): domain Eukaryota; kingdom Metazoa; phylum Chordata; class Actinopteri; order Clupeiformes; family Clupeidae; genus Alosa; species Alosa alosa. Next base: position 3,357,367 of record NC_063203.1, read on the forward strand.
CCTTATAAAAATGTACACTTCAACTTATAATCTAAAAAGGCCTCGTAAGAACAGAAATCGACGCAGGGGGCAAATGATTTCTGAAGCAGGCTATGTTGAGGTATTTCAACATTTTAGAAGTCCACCTACACTCAAGATTAAGTCAAGAAGCGTAGCATGGTAGATGAATGCTGCCCCCTGGAGACCGTTTTTGCCAAAGACAGGGGACATCTCCAGCCTGGAACTGTTGACCATATAGTAAGTATAAGTATAAGTATATATACTCTTTTGATCCCATGAGGGAAATTTGGTCTGCATTTATACCAATCCGTGAATTAGTAAAACACACTCAGCACACAGTGAGGTGAAGCACACACTAATCTCGGCGCAGTAAGCTGTCTGCAATAACAGCGGCGCTCGGGGAGCATGTGAATGTGAATGTGTGCTTTCATGAGCTCCTGATAGCATGTGATACCACTAAGATCAGTGAAGTCATACAGCTTTTGTATTTAAAACTAAACAAAATAAATGTCCTTGCGCATTAAACACCATATACAGTGTTTACATCCCTCACAAACAAACACCCTACAACAACAACATCAAGTATTCTTTGCACTATGCATTTTACCTACATAAAATTCTGGGCCCAGGTACATATGCTGATGGATCACAAATAATTTGCCTTGGACATGAATGTTGTTGTTGCTGTTCTGTTTTGGTGTTGTCATACAGTAGCCGTGTGGGAAAGAGCTACCTTCCTCAGCCTGTCTGGTCTGGGCTGATGAGATCAAGAGGCTGACTCACATCGTCTGAGTGAGAGGCTTTTTTCAAGCTTCAGGCAAATCTGTGTTTCCTGCTGCTCCGCCTCCTTTTTTCCTCTCCTATCTATCTCACTCACTCACTCACCGTCCCCCCACACACACACACCCACACCATGTTCACCTACAGACACGCCTGCTCCCGACTGCTCCCGTAAAACACTCACCTGTCCAATACGCTCTGTCTTTCCTTGCCTGCCCCTTTCCATCAGTCTCACATGTGGTGAATCATATGGCTCTAAGAGCAGCCAATTCCTCCCACTCCCCTGGACCCAACACTCGGGTCAGACAAACATCACTGGTGCTAAGACCGATCCACAGTACCATGCTAAACTTGTAATGACTCTTAGTGTCAGACTTCCTATAACTGAAATGTCATCTATCTGTTATCTGTTGGTATGTTAGTTGAGTTGAGAGGGTTTAAGACAGGTTTTGTCTGGACCTGGTCTGCATTGACTTGGCTTTGACTCCTGTTGCTTTAGTATGTCAAATTCAAGGCTCTAACGCTTGTCTACAAGGTAGTCTCCAGTTCTGCTCCCACCTACTTGAATGCCCTCATACAGACATACGCTACCTCCAGACCGCTGCGCTCCTCAGGACGAGCGGCGTCTAGCTCTACCACCACGTGCGCTCAGGCCGATCAAACTTTTTTCTCATCTGTTGTTCCTCGTTGGTGGAACGCACTGCCAGTTCCTACAAGGGCAGGGACATCCCTCTCCATCTTCAAAAAACTCCTGAAGACCCAGCTCTTCAGAGAACATCTCCTGTCATAGCACTACTTACAACTAGTCTGATCCTAGCACTTACCAGCTGACTAGAACTGACACTCGACTCTTTAAAAACTGCACTCACTGATGCACTTAGTCTTACTCTACCTTTTTTAAATTGTCCTATAATTGTTGAGAGAATTGCTTTAAAACTTAAACTGTTTACCATGTTGTAAGTCGCTTTGGTTAAAAATGTGTCAGCCAAATGTAATGTAATGTAAAAGGATGTGGCTGTGTTTCAAATACTGACATTTTGATTGATCTGTCACTAGTATGTGTGGAATTGTATGCCGCTGTATGAAATTAATGCATTGTAGTGTAGTTTTAACTTTTTGGATTTGGTAACTGTTTTTCTTGCACCTGAAGTAAACATTTACCCGTTCATTAGTTTTAAGCTTACTTTTCATTTTGGGGTTTCATTGGACATACCAGTTGTGGTCCTCAAATTATCAGGTTGAATGGTTCCTCCTTCCATAGTGGACGAACCACCTCATTCAGGAAAAGGAATTTGACAACTGATGGTAATTACAGGATGAAAAAAATATGTACCGCAAGTCATAGGGGGTGTTTTGTTGAAGCCCACACATTCCAACACAGAGAGAGCGGAGGAAGCTAACAAACCAGTTATATTGTATCCGTAACCGACAAGAAAAATAGCCCTTAATACTCATCTGTTTGTGTGTGCTCTCAAAGTTGAGGAAGAAAGATTAAGCATATTTTTTTCTTTTGCATATACAAATAATATCTGTATGGAGTGACTCATCTTTATTAACTCGTCAAAAAACAGGCACTGGAACTTATAAAAATAAAATATTGCATCACTGACATCATGGTTTGAAATACAAAGAGTAACAAGTTGCTTTCTCTGGGGTCTGGAGAGAAGAGGAACATTGATGCCTTTACTTCTCTCTCATAAACACACACACACACACAGAAAAATACTATACATTCACTCACATATATGAATCACACTTTCCCACTCAAACTTGCTTATCCACTCTTAACATTTCTCTCTCTCTAAAATCTATGCATACCTATTTGAGAGGCATTTCCTCCCTGAGTGGCCTCTCATACAAGCTGACACCTCTTACATGGTCATTTTTAGAGCAGCTCCGTCTAAATTGTATGTATTGTACTGGGGAAAAGCGCACACTGTCACAGCCTGCCTATTCGAAATGTGCATTCAAAGAGATTTATTATACCATAGTGTTTGAAAGAGCTTTTTACCGTAGAGAAAATATAGCCATCTCATTCAATGTGCCTCACACCCACACCATATAAAAACCTGCCATCACACTGTCATTTTGCAAGGTCAGTTGCAGCATTCAAGGTAGGGAATCATTCTGTTTCCTGAGGAAAGGTACACAATCTTTTTTGTCTATTTAATCCTGCATACTTTGATAGGTGCACAGCTTTGAAAGTGTCTCTCCAGCATACTCAAGTGTCTGCATCTTTTAAAGTCTGTCCCAGATGTGTCAGTGCATACTAAGAGACTGCTGGTAGCTGGCACCCTGCAAGTAACCAAACTGCCAAGAAAAAGGCACCGCAGAGGAGTCTACAAAGTTGTCCACATGATTTTGGTGACAAGTGGCTTTTACCCCGTACTGGTAGCCTGGTCCCACACCATAGAACTGGCCACTGTTGTCGTTGTTGTTGTTGAATGTTTCCTCACGTGGGTGGCTGTAGAGTCCTTGGCCCATGCACAGCTGGGAGTCTGTTGAGTACTGGGCATAGTGTGGCGAGGGTGGGCATGTGGTCCCAGGGTGCAGTGGTATGTCCAGGTAGGGCTGGGCTGGCTCAGAGGGCATCATGTGACCGTAAGGTTTGTGCGTTTGTGGGGTTTGCAGTTCAGGCTGCTGGTGAACGAGGTACTTCTCCGACTGATAGCCCCTCTCCTTCACTGGGACCAGCCTTCTGTGCTCCTCCTGAGGGCCATGGACACACTCCGTGTGGCTACAGGCTCTCTCTGCTGGCGGTGCTGGATGGTTTCTTAGGAAGATGGAGAGTGCAGAGATACGGTTTATGGCACGACGCAGTGTGGCAATCTTGGACAGCCGCTTGCCACTGAGGTCGTGGTTAAGGGCCATACGCAGCGAGTTGAAAGCTTGGTTGTAGTCCAGGATACGTTTACGTTCACGGACGTTGGCCGCTACCCGGCGGGCTTTGGAGCGCACTGGCCTACTCCGCTTCTTACTGCCAGCTTTTGAGGTCCCCTGGTTCTGACCGGAGCTTGAAGCATTGTCCCTCTCAAGAGAAGTCTTCTTGAAGTTCGCTTCACTTCCACTGCTATCATCCTCCGGGCCCAAGGGACTGCTGTCCAGCTCTTCATCAGAAAACTCGGACTCTGTGTTGCTGGCGAGACTGCTCATGGCTGGTTGAGATCAACTCTAGCGGTTTGGTCCTCAAATTCAGCACTCTATATCAGCGATGGGAGCTGCTGTTCTGAGAGCAAACCCTCTGACCCTCCTGTTGTGTTGGAGCAAACAGGCTGTGTTCGTGGGATCCTCGGCACGTACTCAAAACCAGCTTGTTGTCTGTTAGCACCGACCTGCTCTAACAGTCCCTCTCCACCTTGTCTGTCTGCTCTGTGATTACCTGTGACTCGCTCTGACAGGCGAGAGGTGCTTTTAAAGGCTGACTAGTAATGTGTCACATGGTGCGCTTGCCTATAAGCAAAGGTGCGCTATGTGTTTATGAGCTCCCTGCAGGCAAACTCAAGCAGCCATCTCTCAACTGCTTTGGCACACCCCCACTGGATACAGAATCTCTGCGGCTCTTTTCAACTGCTCTTCTGTTTACTGTGTCCAACTCTTGAGAAACGCAGATAGCTTTTGTCAAACTCAAATTTCGGTGCAGCATTGATTGATCGTGTAGATTGTCAATTGGGTTTGTTTATGCTGTTGACTTGTTTATTTGTTTTTTATTCTGATTTGGTATCCTTGTGCTCATATTCATTCCGATCGCAGAGGTGAAGCATATATATGAAAACTGCTGCAATAGCCATAATCATATCCTCTTTTTGTAACCTACAATTTAGTTTTTTTACACAATGCAAATGACAAAAAGATTACAGTATTAAATCAGAAACAAATCTGAATGCTATTTCATATTAAACAGACAACACCTTTTTTCACAACAAAATACTTTGAATTTCGGCTGGAATAAAGATGGATTGAAAGTAATCTCTCTCAGAGCCTGTTGAGTGAAAAATTGAGACAAATTGCAGCCTTATCAGATATGCTCCTTTCCCCTACCAGTTCCTATTCACACCTGGGACAAGGGCGAAAAACACTTATCCAAGGGTCGCATAACTCCAAATAATCTTCATGACTACAATTAGCATGTTGCATTAAGCGATTACCCCCCTTGCCTGTGCAGAAGTGGACGGACAGTGTAATTTGGGTGTCTGCAGCCCTATAAATCAGCTCCAACTGTCCCATCAGGGCAAGAACAGACAGCGGCCTGGACTTCAAAGCCTTAGGATGGAGGAACACAAATATTTTACAATTATCACCTATGATCGCTCTTGGCGCAGGTTCTCTTTAGCCCCTGCATTCTGCCCAAACCACCCCTTTTCCCCGGTTCCCACCTCCCTACCCTCTGTGGCCCATTTTAAACTGAGCATTTTGTTACAAGTGAATGCATGATATAATCCTAACTCAGTAGAATCTAATTCATCAAACTAGTCTCGTAATAGATTTGTGTTCATCACATGCCTCATGTGTATTCACACACGTGCACAGACTGCACACACACACCATCTGATGTGTCCACACCATAGCCCCTGTACTGGGGACCTCATATTCCTAGTTTGTAATAGTAAATACTCACATGAGGGATGCTGCCAGTATGTATTAAGCTGAGCACTGTTTGTTTTTCTTTCCAAATGATAACAAAATGTTCCTGCTCTATCTGATCTGATAATTGACAATCTTAGCACCTCTCTGGAAATAATGAAGGCACAGCTGTAATGCCTCTTCTGTGCTTATCCTGCAGCCAGTGAAATCCCCCCTGCAGTGATCATATCAGCTGAGGGTGGCGGTGCCATAACCTCTCACTGAACGAGAGGTCATTTGAACACATTGCTTCCTTCCTGAACTCATTTTACTGCGGGGCCACTAAGCAGGCCATTAGGAGGGGACCTGTTTTTGGTTGTTCCCTGCAGAAAGTGTGTAGTGCTGATGGGCTTTGGAAGTGTTGTAAGATCCTACCACCCCTAACAGCCTCAGTAATTTCATAATCACTTGTTTCCTCCATTTATGGTCATTGTTAAATCAAAATGGCCCCACTTCACTGGGTGACTTCTAAGGGACTATAGGTCTCGATCCATGTCTTCCCTTTTCAGTAGAATAATGTGCAATTGAGCCAAGATTTCTATCTTTACCAGACCAATTGATCCAGAACTGTTTTCTCCAAAAATCAAGAATATCTCAGGTGATGGGAAAAATAAGGTCACCTGCAGAAATTAAAACTATTGTTTTTTTGTTTAAGAATCTAATATGTCTTTGGGGGGCATGGGTGCTTGTTTTAATAAATAGATACTACAAAAAAAGGTTTGGTGGAACCTAAATCCAAGCTTGAATTGGCATGTTAGGGCTGACACGTGTGTAGGGGATTTGGACACAGGTCTGAGAAGAAAGGCTTTGCTAGTCTCTTGATGTTGACAAACATCAATAGACTATACAGGCTACAGTATGTTCGGGCTGTAATTCAACAAATTCATAAAAATTTCCAAAAGATCTTATGTGCCAAATACAGTTTGCACTTTCATTGAAGGTAACTACCAAGTTCTACTTGTGGTTCCAACGTGGTGAGGGTTTTTGGATAGTATGTGCAAATGCATCACATGGAATTGCCATATGACTTTATTATACAGTTTACTTCGCATGTCCTGATTGACATGAGATGAGCAACACTTTCTGGACATAATGTGCTGTAATGGTTGTTTTGATATTTATACTTACTCAAATACAAATACTCAAGGTGTTTTCCACTCCAGTGGCAAAAGATGAAATGTTTCTTGTGGTGGCAGAATAACAACACTGTCCTTCCTTTTCTTGTTCTACAATTAGAGCATAATGTATGGGTTGGCTAAACACAGGCTCCTGAATTGTGTCATGGTGCCCCTCTCTATAATTTGAAATTAGTTGTAGAAGCCATAACCTTTGCATGCTAATCATAGGTTGGCTCAGTGAAGGCATATGGAGGGTCAGAAACTCAGAATTTTTTTCCCAAAGGAACATGTTACTCATACTCCCTTGTATCCCTTTTTCTACTGATACATTGTATGAACCATACATCCAATTCCTCCTTAACTGATGATGTCTATTTATGCCATTGCAGTGGAAATAGGACCATGGAAAGATATAGTGCAACCGGAAAGTTTTCAGACCCTTTCAAGTTTTCCACATACAGTAATTGTAGTGTACTGGTTGCACTGTATGCATCTAAGGTTATATCTATTCTGTTATCACTAAATTCCTGCCACTCTAATTTTAAAGTTTAAGTTTGATATGAGTCTTGTAATTTGTTATTAAACAATGAAATTCAACACTGTGTAACCTAAGGGTACCCTGGGAGGACTAGCACACAGATCATACTCTGTTGTGACCGTGACCTTAACTGTTCTCGACCCCAATTCTACCAACCGCCTTTGAGGTCCACACACTGGACAGGTTTCCCTGAAGGCCCAATCATGTGACTGACCCAGACTGTCCCAGTGGTTTGGGGCTGACCACATAATTACCTGTAGTAAAAAGTTTATCGGTTGGACATAAGAGGAGAGGGCAAAGGGGGACCAAGCAGGGGGAGTTAGGTACCAGCTAATTGCAGGCTTGATTACAGAAGGCCCAAGCGTGGGAACTGATTATATTCTCCCATACCTTTCTCTGTTCTGACACAGAGGGGTGGCGAGCAATGAGTATGTGTTGCACAGACTATCATTAAAAAGGATGATATGATGCATGAATAGGTTTATGAAAAAGCTTGAGATTTTTTAGCGATTTTCACTTTTTTGTAGCTGAACAACTCATTCATGATACCCAAACAAAAAATGTCACAACAATTCACAAGCTAGTGGTGTCAAATAAAAGAAGAAAAAACTGAAAAGAAAACTTTTTTTACTGAACTTGCAAATGCACATTTCTACACCTCATACTAACCAGCCCAGAAGGTGATTTACAGCAGTGAAGGCTTTGAGTGTGAGGTCAGAGGTTGAGAACCTGTCCTCCAGGGAGCACTTCACCTGAACTGCTCGGCAAAAGTGACCTCCACTTCCTAGAGCAGGAGAGCTGGTCACTCAAATTAAACCTATACAAGTGCATCTAACGTTGGCTCCTTAGTGTCTTTCTGCTGCCACATTCTCACATAACTTGCCCATAACACAGAACTTGTTGGGGTCTAGATAACATATTTTGAAGTATCCTTATGTGCAGGTGGATTTAGCTCTTTTTTGGCATACCGATATCTGCTGTTTGGTGTATGCTTGGAAAACAACAGCGAAATTATTAATCTAAACATATTTATTGTGCAATTACTGAAATAACTTTATTGATTCTGAGGCCTTCCATGTTAAACCGTTTCTGCTTACTTCCCTTTCAACCACTTTTAAATGAATAACTTGGGAGACTCCCTCAATCAACTCTAGAGCAGTGGGTTGGTCCACAGCACCAGCAATCGGAAGCGATCCATTTCCCCACTGACGGTACACTTTCTGCTGCACTGTAATTACGACACAGTGCATTACAGTAGATGTGTGGCAGCAAACATCCTTGATTAATTTGTAACGGAAATGTTTTTTTTTTTTCGCACTTCAAGCCATTCTTCCCCGCCTCTGTGCTGACTAACTCGGGTTTGTGTGCATATACGGCCTTCTTCAGAGAGCCACTGATTTATGACTGGGTTTGGCAGATTTATTGTTTTGCACAGAATGCTTCAAGTGTGTAGTTAGGAGTATCCTTGCCCTAGTCTCTGACAGATGACAAGACACTAGCAATTATCAGTCGCCATGAATAAATCAAGGCCAGGCTCGGGCAACCATTGACAACCTTGGAAGAAATAACAATTTTCTAAGCCAGGACTTTAAAACTCATGAAATTTGAAACCACCTTTCATTCAAACCAGGGTAATAAGTAGTTTTCCTCTGCATTTTTTTCATGCCTGTTTTTGTTGTAAATGCATGTTCTCAGTAAGGCCGTGAAGGATAATGAGCACCCATAGGAACACGTAAACAAGACATTACATTTGCTAACATTACAATATATCTGCAGTTCTAATAGAAAAGGCCATTTTCAAAGTCTAGGTCAATACTGATTTCATATTGTCCTTTATTCAAAAAAGACGCAGTGGCTTTTTACAATGAGCCACACTTTGAACTTAAAATAAATTTGCATAATCGATCATTGCATAATGGACAACAGAGAACATGATGTCTGTTTGAAAGAAATGCTGCTGACGTATTTGTGTAGCCTAGAAATCTAGACGCGCCCCTAGCGGCAGCAAATTACATTTGCTGCCAGGGCTAGTCTAGCAACTCTCCTCCGTTGGCTTGTGAGCTCCAGAAATCGAAACTCAATCAGGCCAATAAAATCGTGTATAGAGTCGTTAGGTGGGCTTAACATAATGATTGATGGCAGAGTTGCAACGGTTTGGCTTGAATTCCCATTAAGATGGATGTTGCTGTTGGCGAACAGTGTGACACGAGTTAAGCTTTTATTAAGTTGGCAAACGTTTGAACTAGCCAACTAGCTCCGCTGGTGGGAAACGCATGGGACTCATAGCGCTGCCGCTGTCCTATTGCGTGCAGAGGGAATTTGAAAGACAACTGATTATCCCGCCCCTCGGACTGAGCACTGCGAATGGTGAGTGCCCAGACCCTATATTTTAATGTGGGTCTGGCTCGTCAGGCTAGTATTTGTGGGTAACCACATTGATTCATTGGGTCCAGCGAAATATGGACGTAAAAAGGGTGTAAAACTTGTGCAGTACCTTTTAGAAATAGTGGCTGACATTGTGCCACATTAGGGGGTTCCCAAAATCTTGTGAAAAGTCAAAGGCAGTGAAAAGAGTGAGCGTAATGGAAATCAAGCCGACAGCCAGGTTGTCTGGAACCTGCTGGCCCTTCCATCCATGAAGTCGTTAAAAAAAGAAGCTTGCAGGGCTGTGTCTGCACATGTCTCCTCTCTCTGGTCTCCGTATCTGCCCTTGTAAGTTGGCAAGGCCCTCCACATGGGGCATGGAAGGTGCTGGGGATGATGTCATTTCTTGGCATTCACCTTTTAGAAAGGAAGTCAAACCTTTAAGAAGAGTTTGCCCCCTTCCGTCCTACGACACAAACACCACACACATACAAGCACACAGCTCTTTGAGACAGTGACTCAGAGTTAAGAGCCTGTTTGTTCATTGCTCGTCTATGGAAAGAGAGAGTTTGCAGGGGAATGGAGGGATGAGTCACTCTCAGATCCACTGGGGAGGAGATTACTCTCACTCTGGCACTTTGTAAACAACTTCATAACTGTTCAATGCTGGTGTAAAAGTAATCCAATTCCAATGCTGGAAATAAATGTGTAAAAGTGTTTTGAATGTTTTTTTTTTTTTTAAATATATGGTCAAATATTGTATGAATATAAAAAGAGCCCAATTTTCTTACGTCATTTAAAGGTGCAGTCAGCGATTGTGGATGATGTTGCATTGTTTATGTCTGAATTTCATATCAGATGCTTTTGTCCAATACAACATACATTATATTTCAGGGCTCTACACTAAAAAAAAATTCCAGGAGCACTTGTGCGCCCAAGTTAAAAAATTTAGGAGCACAGACACAAATTTGGGCGCACATCAGTTCTGTACTTAACTTACACATAATCTAACATTACACTGTAGCTAACAGTTAAACATGCCAGTGCACCAACTGCAAAGATTCAGAATGACTGACGACATTTAGGCTACAGGAAACAGGATTTTAAAGATCAGTGCCTACTTTATTTTCAGTCTGTTCTATTTTCCTACATTTTGTTAATTTAGCTAATCCAAATATGCCTATGGTGACCTATCTGACTGCATACTGAATACTACTACTAAAACAGTCCATTTGCTCTTCCACAAAACCCAACATAGTCTAATCAAGGATATATTTTTTATACTTTTATTTTTTATTTAAAATATCTGCATTGATGGGGGCAGTTAGGCAAACATTAGGCCTACTTTAGTCTTGCACTTCAGCTTCAGTGTAAACAAACAAGAATGCGTGGAAGCCTGGAGTTGTCAGTAGGGTTCTACCTTTGAATAAAATGGGAGTATTACGGGAGGCTACTTTTGTGCCTGTTCGCTAGCTATATTTTGCATATTGCAGCCAATACGTCAACTGGGCTAAAAGGCATGTTAGGTTACCTTTCCTTCTCTCACTGCATTCTCAGAATCTCATCCTGTTCCTCCTATATCCGATGAATTCGGTGGATAGAAGAACTAATTTCTTCAATCTTTGCATCTTGGCTGGATAGTCTAACTTTCCGCTTTTCTGTGCGCTCTTGGATTTGATAGAAGCGACTACTAGCGAGTCACAACGCGAAACTGCTAACGTTGATGGGAGGTGTAGTTTTTATGCTGCATTCGCTACGTGATTCTATGGTTTGCACCAGTAATGTTTCTCGATGTTGCGGTGTATTTTGTAGAAAAACATTGACATGGTTAGAAGTCATTCGCACCAGTGCGCCTAAATATGTTTTTGCACTCGCACGCCATCATTTTTACTCGCATGTACGAGTTAAATGGGCGCACTGTAGAGCCCTGTATTTTAACCAAGGACCAAACAAAACACAACAGAGAGGTAGCTCCCCTTTCCCTTCAGTATTCCCAGAGAAACTGTACACAGTGTTTCATTTTTTGTTTCGGGGACAGACTGCCCCCACTTTGTTTGTTTCCAGTTTTCGGTGCCTGGGCTGCCTACAGAAAATGTTTTTGATTTACAGTGTACTCGCTGAATGTAACAAAAAAAATGCTATTGGTTTGAAAGCATGTACGTGCTAACCACACCTTTAACAGTTGCCTCCAATTGTGGGAAATAATTAGTCATGATGATGTCAGGACCATTTTTATTGCTTGGTAAGTATGTAGCCACATGTGTAAACAGTAGGCCTAGTGGTTTTGCAAGGTGCAACCATGCACATACATTTACACACTCACATAAACACATTCCCAACTCTAATATGCACACAATACTTTCACACATGCAACATTTATTTCTAAAAATGAACTGAATCAGCTTGTTTAAAATATTCTATCATAGAATGTAATGGTACTAACTAGGGTTCACTAATTAAAAACAGTCCAGATTTCGAAGTAAATGTGGACATACTGAGGATACAGTACACATTGTCCTTACCACTAGTGGCTGGAAGGCCTACAATATTTCCTAAACGCCTTAGCCAGCTGACTAACAAAAATGTGAGCCAGGTTTTGCTTTGACAATGTAGATCATCTTCAAAGACCAAAGATGCAGACATTGGAAAGCATGTCAAAACAATGTCTAAAACAAAGTCTGACCGCTCATTTGGGTGACACGTGTTGACAGCAGAGCCAGGCTGAGATGGTGGTGAGTTAAGAGTGGGGCGGTGTGTGACATTTGTGATGGCTCCATCTCCATGGAGACAAAAAAAGACTTCAGGTGAGACAGCAAGGTGACGCATTACCTGTATGACTGGAATTCTAAAACATTTTCCATAGTTAAAAAGTATATTCAGTTTATGATGTACGCATTCCATGTTGTGTGTGCTGTAAAAAAGTCTATGGAAGCTGAAAACAGTCATATAGTCATGTCTATTATGGACTCTGTGTGTAGAGATCAAATGCTTTGATTGGGCCCTTTTCAATGTAAATGAATGCATTCCAGGCAGGTGAAATATGTGTTAATGGCGCCACCAGAACCAGATAGAGAGATAAAACTGCAGTCAGAATAACAGAAAAGTGTAAATAAAAAGGTGAAACCTGCTAACCAGTCTCTTGAGGGGAGGACTTTGCTCAAGGCCAGATATAGCTCTCTACAAGTATTACAGAGCCTCTACTCTGACATTAGTCATGCCAGTGCACTACAATTAAAAGCTGCAAACATTTCACTCAGGCAATAATATTACTTGAAGTCCAATCACTGATTTACGGCGTGGGTGACACCAAGGCAAAAGTCAGTGTTGGCCAAGAGCTGGGATGAAATGCTCTGTCCTCTAGTTAATGTGGCCCAGGAATGTGGGCTTGGATTTTGTGACCTCCTTCCCATGCATGTGAGACAACGTTTGTGACCCTCCACTGTAATAGGGCATAACATGAGAGGGCATAACATATCATCACAAGATGATATACAGAGTCTAAATGATCAGGAAAAGCATAGCAAACAGGGTTCAGAGGGACTGCTGTGACATATGAAATATACGGGACTTTAAGTAGAGGTTCCCCACTCCTAACCAGTCCTTTCTAGATTACAGGGGGAAAGCTACTTGAAAATTTATGCAAATATTGTTAATAGTAATTTTTGTATGAGTACAAGTATAATGTTTTGATCCATTTTTGTTAGCTATTATATATTATTATAACATTCTTTATTGATCATAATTATCAGACAAAATATTAACCCTCACTAGATGCAAGCCACTGCTCATCATCTTTAAGGATCGATCTAAGAGTTATTAGAGGTTTGGACACTTGATAATCCCATTCCTAATATTTCCCCCCTTTCAAAGGAAAAACTAAAAACACCTTTAAAATGCAAGCACAACCTCAACATTACAAGTTGTCCAGAGCACTTTGAAGTTGCATACCTGTGTGACACATGCTGTAATTACACTCACTAGTCATTATGTCCCTACAAACTAAACACTTACACTATGGTCAAGGTTAGGGGTCGAGTCCAGGTTCCCATAGGCACTTTTACCATGGAAGGAGAGGAAGGCTAGTTCTCAAAGTAGCACATTCTGTTGTGTAGAGCGGATTTGTATTTAAAGGGAGTCATAGTTAAAATGATGTTTGTTTTTTTGGTTACTTTTATAATGTGGCCAACATAAAGGTCACACTATGAAAGAAAATAAGATCAGAACCGCTGAGTTATAGGTATATGATTATGCGCCGAGTGAAAAGACTATACAATTGGCCAAACAAAAAAAGAAAACATACAACATATCTGGATGATAAAAAGTGAAATAATAATAAGTTTGGTATTTTTACAATTACACACATCTACAAGCAACTTACAGAAATTCCATTTAGTCCATTTGTCATGTGAGCATTCATCTAGGCTCAGTTTGTGTGGTATCATAAAACCAGTGTTTGCTGCGCTCTAGTGGTCAAAATAGAACCTAATCCAGAAACAAACTCAAAACCTCAAAAATGTAGACTACTAGATAGTGAAGGGTTAGGGTTATACCACAAGTACACAAAACTGTTTTCTATCCAGTGTATGGACATTTGACTGAATAAGCTTAGAACATTTTTGGATGTACAGTATTGTAGATCTGTTTGGCTGATATTTGTTTGGTTGCAAAATATCAGCAAGTAAATATTAATGTTTTCATCAGTGTCTCAACAACGGACAACAGTCTCACAAACAAAAGTATTTTAGAATGTCATTTATTCCGAAAAGTCACAGCTACTGTTAATCCCCATCCCTATATGTAGTGGTTTTAAATACTGTTTTGACCTCAAACCAAAATGCACCAAGATTACAAATATGTCTTGCCAATGGCCTGTTACTTTGTTCAAGCTAAAGTTACAAAGTTAGAGTTGATTTTCTATCACTTCACAAACAAAGAATTTAATAGAATATAAACAATGCTGATATGTGATTGGCATTGCAAAAATTTCAATTTGGAAAAAAAATAACAATCCAAAAATTCTTACTGAATTTTTCAGTAAGAATGTTTTTTTTTTCTTAGCTCAGAAGGCCAAAGACTAAATAATGTGTCTATAGAAAGTTGAACAGGAAATGAAACCCCATTAATAAAAACAAAAAACTCAGTGTTACTTTAAAAACTTGTCAGACTGGTTGAAGAATGAGGAAAAAGCAGGATAAATGTGACACTGCAAAAAAGAAAGACAAAGCTTTTGCTGTCTACAAAGTTGTCAAATGAGACCTTGGAGTTGTGTTTCCGAAACACCTCATAAACAACCAAGAGTAGAATAAATAACTAATATAAAAGATATGAGGACCACAGCATTTATGTAACAGTTAAATGCTTCACTATGCCAACATCTCCTTTCCACTTGTGGCTACTGGCTGCGTAGAATGTAAAACAAAGAGATACACAAGGTACACAAGGACAACACAAACACACAAGCGACAACCAAGTTTCTATTTGTGATGAGCAGTCATTCCAGATTTGAAAAGCTGCAATGCATTTCAAGGCACTAAAATACAATATTTTTGAGGCCCCTGGTGGAGAACGTGAACCCCATCCCATTCTCAACCATCTGGTCCAGCATTTCTCATGATGCTATAACCCACACCCACACACATATTTAATCACTACAATTTTTCAACCAACATACCTGTCCTAATATTCCAAACTTAGTCCAGCTATTTTATTTCTCATAAAGGTCAATTGGGTAATGCTCTTTGTACTGCTGAATATGCCTCCACATAGCATCCTTCTGCTTCTCCAAGTTGGGAGTCATTTCCTGATACACGTCTGAGAAGAGCAGGTCAACTTTGGGCTTCAGCCGCCTCTCAGCCTTCTCAAAAGCTTCCATGACCAGCTTGCGAGACTGTTTCCTCCAGGTTCGCTCTTCTTCCTCACCCCACCAGTTGCGTGCGTTCATGTAGTGTCGCAGGCGTGAGATGGGGTTGTCTTGCTTGTCCCAGTAGTTCACTTCTTCCATTGAGCGGTATGCAGAGCTGTCATCACTAGTGC
This sequence comes from Alosa alosa, assembly GCF_017589495.1. NCBI lineage: Eukaryota > Metazoa > Chordata > Actinopteri > Clupeiformes > Clupeidae > Alosa > Alosa alosa. The sequence continues at coordinate 3,372,820 of NC_063203.1, forward strand.
TATGGTGACCAATCCTGAAAGGAGAGAAGAGGAGGAGATGCTTAAGCAGAGTCACTTTATCTTCTAAATCATCTATCTGCCATGTATTTGTCAAGCAAAGTGGTTACTGAATCCTTATACCACCATCCTGCCAAAAAGCACCATGTTTTGGTGGGTTGAGTGGTCAACAAATTAACCAGGAAATATCCTCTTATGGCCTCTGTCACTTCTTTGTTTAGGTTAAAAAATTTAAGAAGTGTAACTGTAATGGAAACCCTGGTGGTAAAGTAGTTCAAAATAATGTCAAAGAACACAATTCTTGAGGGGAAAAAACAGAGCATCACGTACCTATATGTCATAGCCTCTATAAGGAAGGGCTGGTTCTCAGCAACGGCCCTGCGACGAGCCTCCTTTGTTGCATTGTAAACTGCAAAGACATCATTGCCGTCTACACGGATGGACATCATCCCATAGCCAGAGCCACGAGCAGCTAGGAGGTGTAGGAGAAAAAGAGTGGAAAGTTCAACTCTACTTTAATGCTTCACAACAAAAGGCCAAATCACTGCCTTACAAAAGGAATATGTATACAACTGTTGGTTGAGGAACTCACCAATGCCATCACCCCTGTACTGCTCATTGGTAGGTGTAGAGATGGCATATCCGTTGTTACGGCAGAAGAAAATGAGCGGACACTCCAGTGTGGCCGAGAAGTTGAACCCAGCATGGGCATCACCCTCACTTGCTGCCCCCTCTCCGAAATAGCAAATGACTGCGCGGTTATCGTTCTCCCTCTTCAAGGCATAGGCGGCCCCAGCAGCTAGAACAGAGAAGCATGTGAATCAAACAACACTGCTTGTCTCCTCATACACACTTACACAACACATATACAATTTTACTGTGGCAACTGATAGCTCTGCTACATTTGTACAACATATTTACACTTTATACACAAATGTTGTCATAGCCTTTCGTAATGAGTTGTTTTCTGTTAAGCTGCATAGAGTTTGACAGAGTGGGATGCTTACCTTGTGGAATCTGAGTTGCCAGCGGAGAAGAGATTGTGACAAAGTTCAGGTCTTTGCTACCATAGTGGACTGGCATCTGCCTGCCTTTCCCGAGGTCATCAGCATTTGCATAACATTGTGCCATGAACAGGTCCAATGGGAAGCCACGGTACATGAGGACACCTAAAATAAAACAGAAATCAGAATCATATATGCGATTTCACCGAACATTCATTTCACTATTACATCGCCAATACAAACACAAACCCAGTTTGAAATCAATCAAAATCTTTGATGCAAAAGCAAACTGTTCTGAGAATGCAGAACTATTCTTTTTAATAATGTGTTAAGTGTACAACCTCCCTACACAAGACATTTCAAAATAGCTTAATTTTTGTTTTGGTATAGGGAACACTATCCAAATGAACTTCTCACCAACTTCACGATACTGGCCAAAGACAAGATCATTGGGATCCAATGCTGCAGCACTTCCAATATGTGTTCCCTCCTCACCATAGTTAGTCGAGTAGAATGAGATACGACCCTACAACAAAAAGCTGCCATTAACATGTCTCAGTACGCGGATAGAACATGACCTGACCAACACCCTTTGTGCATGAAAAAGTACATGTTCCACATACAGTAGAGTAGAGCAGGCATATTGAGATTGAGAAGGAAGTTGACAAATTTCAAGAGGTCTGAAGTTATTTTCAAATCTGAGGCAAGGGCAAAATTGGGGCAGCCGTAGCCTACTGGTTAGCGCTTCAGACTTGTAACCGGAGGGTTGCCAGTTCGAACCCCAAGCAGTAGGAACGGCTGAACTGCCCTTGAGCAAGGCACCTAACCCCTCACTGCTCCCCAAGCGCCGCTGTTGTAGCAGGCAGCTTACTGCGCCGGGCTTAGTGTGTGCTTCACCTCACTGTGTGCTGAGTGTGTTTCACTAATTCACGGATTAGGATAAATGCAGAGACCAAATTTCCCTCACAGGATCAAGAGTATATACTTGCTTATACTTAAATAATTCCATTTTAGGACACATTGTTTAGGTCTACTTTAGTTTACTGATTGCATAAGCACGTCTCAGCAAGAATAGTCATAATTGTTCAGTGATTGATCATGGCATTTTATTATTTTACCATTTCAATCAAATTAAGTCAGTTGATCACACCATAGCCTTCAACCTATTCTTTTCAATAGCCAGCATAACATTTGGGTGTTTACTTGTCTCCCAGTTTATAGTCGTTTATGTTAGCATGAGACTAGGTTGTTGCAATTCCATTAACAGTTGTATTAAATGTAACAAAGTTTTCCCCCGCTGTCTATATGCACATTATGTGGCCAGAGTGCACACAGGTTAAGTCAAGCTAAAATCAGTCTACCTGCCTGTCCATTATGCTGTTGGAAAAAGTTTTTACAAATCAAACTAACCCTTGAACAGTTAACCCTGCACCTAAGCTAGTAGTTGTACATGTTCCACTGAAAGTGACAGTTGGCTACATTGGGACTCACTTGTCTCTGAGATTCATATAGGATGCGATCCATGGTGTTCAGTAATGTCATCTTCTGATAGAAATTCAAGACCTGCTCTTTAGTCAGCTGAAATTTGAAGTAAAAAATGTCAGTCAATAAAACACCAGCATGACAAGAAAGTCAGTGTAGATCAAATACTGGAATAGTACATTATTCCTTAATGTATCCCCTCCCCAAATTCTAGAATAGTACATTATTCCTTAATGTATCCCCTGTATCCCAAATATTGTCTTTTACTTAAAAAGATAACCAAGCCAATGTACATTATGCTGCTGCATATTTGAATCTGAGGATATTTTATGATAGACCACAAAAACACTAAGGAGGACTGAGCTCTAGATGTTTTCCAACCTGTGGATCCTCTGAGGGGTTGATGATCTGTCCCTGTCTGTCCATCACTCTGTACACAGGAATCCCCGAGATTACATTGGGCTTGATGAACTCCAGCTGATCGACAAATTCAGCAGATGCTCCAGGAAACTGTGGCTTTTCCGCTGAGGAGTCAAAGGGTTGCTGCCGGTGAACTCCCTGCAACATTGACCGTCATTATTAAAGAAGCAGTAAGGTGTGTTGGTCTAAAACTAACAAGCTAACTACATGAAAGCCATGCCAGACCTTGCAAGCGCCAGGGAAAAAGGTGAACTTAATGCAAAGTGTCCCTTAGTTTGCTGTCATCTTGTACACATGTCCTAGATGGAATTTGACCTTGACTTTGACTGCGTGGCACCTGCAAGTACCTAATACGGTCACTCACTGTTGGTGAGTAACCTAAATAATGTTTAAAGGAACCGTATGTAAGATTGTGGCTAAAACTGGTACTGCAATCACTTTCAAATTACTGTAGAGCGGTGTATCCCCTCCCCCTCCCCCCTGGAGCTGGCAACCCGCATGTCAAAACACTACTGATTTCATGATTAGTAGATAGGTGGAGGGTGGCGCATCAGGCCAAAACACAACATGACGACATCAACATCAGTGATATAAGTATTTCAAATGAACATGATTTCTTAATATCTAGTGACATATCAGGGCCATTTTATGATTAATTGAAATACATTTCTTACATAAGGTTCCTTTAAATGTGTAACATAGGCCTACATGGTAGTGATCACTTTCACATTGTCAGCATACCAATTGCACACTTCCCTAAACTAGCATCAGTGACAGTGTGTTAACTTTCAAAGTTGTGTGCATTGAAAGAAAACTTGGTTACACTTTACTTGACAGTATCGACATAAGAGTGACATGACACTGTCATGAATGTGTCATAAACAAGTCATAAACGTTTATGACATAACGCTTCTGTTATTAAGTGACATTCGGTTTTTGTCATAAAAAAATTAGGGTTAGGATTGGGTTAGGGTTAGGGTTCATGTGTCATGACAGTGTCTTGTGTTAATGACAGTGTCATGTTATTCTTATGCCGATACTGTCCAGTAAAGTGTTACCAAAAACGTACATCTACTTCAATTCATGAATAATGGGAGTGAAAAGAAAGGTTTATGTGTTTGTTGATTATATTGGTCTGGTCACATCACACACTTAATTGCCTGAAGAGCCAAACTAACCAAATAACTTCAAAATAACCAAGCACTGTTTAAATATTTAATTTAATTGACTTTACACATAATTGCCATATCGATATTCAACACAACACATATTTGAAACAGATACAATAACAGTAGAAGGGAACCGCTGTAAAAGCTACAATCCAAAAGGTTGTTGCCATTTGAGCTTAACACCCAATGAAATTACATCCCCCCCACCCCTTCCGTCCTACTCAAGGAACATGTTGATTGGCTAGACATACAGTAGTGTATGGTGTATATTAGAGAAAACAAAAAGTAGACTGAACCACAAAACTACTTGGTCAGAACTAAGCTATTAGCATACATTTTCAAGCCAACCATCTCTGGTGTGGTTTCGACAAACAAAAACGGATTTTACCGTAGACTGTACTGAAATAGGTTAATGGTGTAAAGTCAGTGCGCTTCTGTGGGTCTGTTTGTGCGCAGTTTTCATTTCGGAGACTGAGTGGCAAGCACCGTCTCCAAATATACTATGGAAATGAGACTTATTTTGTCTGACTGTCACAAAGCACAGACCCCATTCACTTCATAATAACACAGTCTATTGAGGGTCATCATGCTAGAAGTTGTTGTGCCTAGGTCATCTACCGGTAATTCATGCTTAAAAATAGATTATTTGCTATTCGTAAAGACATGGGTTCACTAATTTAAACTAGCATCAAGTAAAACCAACAATCTCATTAAATCTAGCATCTTCTTCTGGTTTGACTGCATTCCTTCTGCACTGAACATTTAATGTTATTTTAAGCCTATTGACTAGCTTGCAAATGTAACCTGTTGCAACCTGTTGTAAACGGAAACAAAATGGAAAAACTAGTCAATTAGCCTAGTTGGGTTTATCCAATCTCAGAACGAGCGTACGTTTCCTCGAACCTCACCATATTTCATTGAACAGGAACAACTCCGATATTCTGCTCCTAAATTGTAGGCCTACATTGTTACCTGCCATGATGAAATTAAACTTACATTTACGCGGAACTCCCGTAGCTGGAGGAATCGCGGTGTTTTCATCGTTGGATTCTGCCGAGTGGCATAGCATCCCATTCTGAATAGTCTCACTCCTCTGACTGCTGTCATCTGTCCTCCTAAAGTGCTGGGGCCGTCGGGTTCCAACGCTAGGCCTGCCTTTCTCAAACTATGGGCCGTGGAGACTGCTGGTCCGCGGAGCCGA